>NW_026000005.1:1767588-1852306 GCF_001458135.2 Marmota marmota marmota
GGGGGGGGTTTTTTTTTTTTTTTTTTTTTTTTTTGCGGGGTGGGGGGGTACTAGGGATTGATTCAGGGGCACTCAACCACTGTTTTGTATTTTATTTAGATTTGCTTAATGCTTCACTTTTGCTGAAGCTGGCTTTGAACTCGAGATCCTCCTTCCTTAGCCTCCGGAGCTGCTGTGATTATGGGACTATGCCACTGCACCTGGGTAGGGCAGGGATCTTTGCTTTGTTCACTAATGTGTCCCAAGCACTTAGAGCCATACCTTGAACATGCTATGAGCTCAACAAACAAGTGCTGCACTAAAAGGAGAGACCAACATAGGTTAAAATGGCTAGAGCAAGTGTGACTGAAGGCCTGACACGGGCAAAATCTCAGCAATGTGGTCCTGATTCTTCCTTTAGCTCTGCACCTACATCCTGACTATCAGCAAGTCCTGTTTCTACCTCCAGAGTAAAAATGAGAGTCTTCGTGTTTCTCTCCATATCACTGTCACATTGTAGTTCCAGACAACATTTGTTTGGACTCTCTCTGATGGCATTTAACAGATCTTTGAGGACTATTTATTTTCTCCTACACTTGATTTTCCACAAAGCAGCAAAACAAGCTATTGAAAAATATAAATCGGACTGTGTCACTCCAGTGTAATGGCTTCCCAGTGTACTTCAAAAGAAATCAAACACTTATCTTGGCCTATAGTTACCACATGACTCAGCGCCTGCTCACTTCTACAATTATACCTACGACCAATTCTTCTCCCCATCTCCTGAGATCTCAGCTTACTCTCTCTTTCCTGAACATGTCAAATTTCTTCCTCAAGGCTTTTTCTGTTCTCTGACCATGGAGTTCTCTTCTAGTACAGTTGTGTCTCTACTCAGTTTTTACCTCCTGCTCTGCAAGATCTTTCTTCTATTAGATTATTATTCACTGTCTCCTCTAGAATATGGTCTCCATGAAGGAAAAGGATATTTTCTAGGTACACTATGTCAGTATCTGGAATAGTGCCAGGCCTATAGTAGGTACTCAGTATACATTCTGAATGAATGGATGGACATTACTTCTTCTGTCTTTTCTAGTGTGAAGACACAATTTTAGCATCAATGGATTTCAAGGACTTCTTATATATTATCAGTACTTTTTTCTTTTCTTCTCTTTATTGATTGTATTCAAAGTTGCTATAAAGTCAGTAACATTTAAGGTAAAAATGATATATAATGATATAAAATGATATAAGGTAAAAAGATATTTTATTATCATAGTAGGGGCTGACATACAGTTGGCTAAAAAATATTTGATGTGAGACATGGTATTCATTTAATCCACCAAATAATTTGTATGCATTTCCATTTATAGGTATGTGAGCATCCTCAGCCCTCTGAAGGGCTGATGTCAGGGGATTTGCTATGACAACATAGAAGGAATGGCAGTGATCCTAGTTAGAGCTTTCTCAAGACAAATATAAGAATAGATTCTATATAAAACTCTATCCTAAATTAAGGACAGAGTTATTTTTAAAATCATCCAAAACACCTAAAGTAGAATTTACTGGCCATCTTTACACATTTGTGTAAAAACTGCTGACTCTTACATGAATACTTATTGTGTGTCAACACTGTACAAAAAGACTTTATACATATTAATTCGCCGAATCTTCAAATTAACACAATAAGGAGAATTTGCTATTATCTTCATTATCTAGGTAAGGAAACATAACACACAATGAAGGTATCTTGCCAAGGTCACAGAGAAGACGAGGAGCAGAGCTGGCTTCAAAAGTCACTTTGTTTGTCTCTAAATCCATACTTTAAATACTAGCTAGATGGTCTTCCTAAAGAAGAAGGTACTATCTTTATACTTGTAGAATCTCTCTTGTCAACCATAACATGTAAGAAAAATTATAAAAAGAAGAAAAATTACATATCAGATGTCATTTACTCCTAAATACACACATTTCTCTTGTAAACATTCTTAAGTAGTGTTTTCCTCATTCCCAAATAGAGGTTGGACACACTTAGCAGCAAGGGACTCATAAAGCAGTTTTAGATCATGTGGGAAATCATGAAGAAAATCAAATGCCAAATCTCACTGTGCCTTTAATATCACTGTGAAAACAGCATGATTTTCTAGGACACACTGTGAAGTCTGAGGTAATAAGACAGCATTTCTTAAAATGACCAAAAACCAAAGTGGATCTATGAATGTATTCCTGCCTCACCAAGAATGTTCTATTCTGACAAGTTTGAACAGGGGACACAGAGCTCATTGTAACATAAAAGGTTTGCAAACCACAGTGATTTCTACACAGTATTGGGTAAGGCTGTTTATGAAGAAAGGTCAATATTAGCTTATACTCAAGACAGAATCCAGTAAGACTCAGGTTGAAGGGAAAACTACTGGAGACTGAAGTGGAGCAAATTTTATACATGCATGAATATGTCAAAATGAATCCCACTATTATGTATAAATATAATGCACACATCAAAGCATAAAATATATAGTCTCAGGTTGTTCCTGTCATTCCTATAAAGCTCAGTTTATTCCCCCATTTATTTCCTCTTTTTAAAAGAGATGAATCCACTATCTTATGAAAGGTGAATGAGTCAAGGAGGAGTCAAGTCTACCAAGCAGAGCCGGGCTTTGCAACCTGACCCCTAGTAATAAATCTTTTGGGAAGCAGGTCTTCTTTTCCAAATGAGGCCTGTCTTCACTTTTCTCATGTGAGACTTGGCAAATGGGACACTATTTTGAATTTGACAGGCCACTTCTCTGCTCCTCAGCTGACAACTGTTTTATAAAACAGTTGTCAGCCGGAAACTTTTACTGGGGCACGTAGGGGATCAGGACTTTTGAATCATGTCCAGACAAGAAAGTTCATCAACCCGGAGCTCTCTATCCACCCAAGCCCATCCAAATGGCAGCATTTCACTCATGCAAGTCAGCCCAGCCCTAGGGGGACAGCACAGAACATGGGAGAGGGTTATTAAGATGAAGCTGGTTTAGGAAGTTCCTTTGTGAGAAGCTCTCAAGGAACAGAAATCTCTGTATTTTGGTGAACTATTCTTTTGGAAAGAAAAAGAATAAAAAAGACTCCAGAAAGTCCTAGAGAAGAACTGTGAAGGAGCTAGGAAAGAACTATGAAGGAATTTAGGGCCTTTTATAATAGCTTTATAGCTTTAGCATTAGACCCCAATTCAAATTTTGCTTTACCAGTGATGAGGCTTTGGAAAATTGTTTAGGCTCTGAGCCTCAGATTTCTTATCAGATGTAATAGCTGCCTTTTTTAGGTTTAGAAGGAGGACAATATAACACCCATAAAATGCTTAGCAGAGTGGCTGGCACAGAGTATGCCTTCGATAAATGTTAGTTTTCTCTTTGTTTCTCGGATCCTGAAAAGGGCCAGGTGTTTGGAGGTCCAAATTTAGAAATGCCTCCAATATCTTCAGCATATTCCATTTTCACTGGCTTTTGTCTTTGTGTTGACTTTATTCCAGGGATTCTTAATTTAGGATACACGGACCACCCCTTCTCCAGAAATTGGCTGCAAATATTTGTAACCATGATCATTTTTCAGAGACAGGGAAATCAGATTTAATCAATTCACAAAGGATTTTGTGATTCAAAGAGATTAAAATCTCTGCATATATTTCTGAAAAGTTGCAGGCAAACTGCATATCTTTTTGTAAATCAAATTTGGTTTTAATGTACTAGAAAAGTCTGTGAGTAAAAGGAACTCTGCTGAAAATCTTTTTGTAAAGCAAATACTTGTTTCATAAGCTGCAAAGTTTTTTGGTTTTTAAAAAAGATTCAAATATTCACCTACTAAGTTCAATTAAATAGAGTATAGAGTAATATTATATGCACAGTAGCTAACTTCTATGAAAAATTTATCACAGAGTCTGGTGGTCAAGTTCAAGTTCATAGTAAACCAAAAGAAGGAACTCCAGAAAGTCCCAGCTCCTAACCATACAGAATCTTAGTTATCCTCTGCTCCAAATACCTCATTTTATGATTGAAGAAATGGAGGTTCTGCAAGGTTATGTGACTTGCCCAAGGTCATCACAGTAGTTACGAACAATGAGGAATAACAGCTGTAAAAATAATGACTGTGATTATGATGATGATGACAGCACCATGATCTATTGAGCATTTACTTGAGCTAAGCCTCTTAAAGACTTTAACCTCATGTACTCAAACTACAACCCTGCAGGAAGATTTTATTACCTCTATTCAGCAGATGAAGCACTCTGCCCAGGGCTCTACAGCCAGCAAATGGACAACTCAGAAGTCATATTGGTTCAGACACCAGAACTGTTTTAGTTCCTAAGACTGTGCTCTTTTTTTGGGGTACAAGGGGAGGCCCAGCAGATAGAACCAGGAACACTCTACCAGTGAGATACATCCACCACCCACCCCACCCTTTATATTTTTTATTTTGATAAAGGGTTCACTAAGTTGCTGAGATTGGCCTTGAACTTGTGATCCAACTACCTCAACCTCCCAAGTTGCTGGAATAATCCAAGTGTGCACAACTACACCTGGCAAGACTGTGCTCTTAAGTACTATCTGAAACTCCTTCCCAGAACACAACAAATCAGAGTCACATGGTTTAGAAATATAAACAAAATTAAGAAATTAGGAAAGATACTTCTACAGTCTTTAGGTTCTGTTCATATATTTAAAAATATAATATTAGACCATTCTTTCTAATGCTATATACCTTCACGAATACATACTACAAGTCTATTCTCTAGAACAAACTCAGGTCCTCCCTGGCCACGCACCTTCTCAGTCTGCAGGTCAAGGAGATCTGACCACATGAAGTCTATGCCCTTCCCTCCCTTGTTAGTCTACATTCGGGTACCTGGAATTCCATAAACCCATATCCTAATGGACCTGAAATCACTTTCAGGTCTGCATAAGTCTCTTTTCCAGATCCCTCCTTCCAAGGAGGCCAACATCTGTGTGGGCCTGGGAGTGGCCACAGAGTGACTATTTTCTAGGAATGTAGAATAGGATATGGGGTAGGACAGAAGGCACTGTGCTTCCTTGTTCTGGCACAAGACTTTGTAAGAATTCTAAAATAATATCTGACCTTCTCATGGTTTTATGAATGAAGGCATATTTGTCAAAGTAGCACCTTATTTCACAGGCTTATTGGATTGATTTTTAACAGACATATGTGGGCTTCAATTTGTATTCCTCTCCCAGACTTTGCAAATGTTAGGGTAAAGCAGGGTAGGGCAGAATCCCTTTCTTGGTTTTCCCGCTCCTTTGATACCTCAGTTGTACCCCATATCTCCTGTGTGTGTGTGTGTGTGTGTGTGTGTGTGTTTTCCTACTTTTTGTGGTGACCTGGTATTATGGAGTCTATTTACCAAAACAGTCAACAGACATTTGATGATAAGCCACATATTATACTGGATGCAGGGATATAATAATGGACAAGAAACCCTCAGACTCTGCCTTCATGGATGAAGGATGCGCTTGAATATGCAGAGTGGTTAAGTGTGATAACAGGAACAATTCTGGGGATGCTGAGGGGACTTCCGTAAGTGTCCAATAAGGATTTTTAACCTTTTTTTTTTTTTTTTTTTTAAAGAGAGGTCAAAATTGAAAACCTGGAGAGTAGGATTTACCAAGGTAAAAAGGAATGACTTTGGAGAAGAGGAAGAACTGGTCAGGTATGTTTCAAGTCGAGGTAACTACATATGAGGAAAGACCTAGAGCTAAAGCAAGCATGGTGCACTGAACTGAAAGAATTTGTCTCCAGGGTAAGCAATGTTCCTCAAAAGATGAGCTGGGACTAGGTCAGTATAGGTCTTATACGTCATGTTAATGTGTTTAGATTTATCCTAAAGACAGGGCAGAGTCAAGGACAGATTTTAAACAAGGACATGAAATGAGGAGACTTTCATTTTAGGAACATCAATGGGTATACACTAGATCATGTATAGTATATACCAGAGGAACTCATGGGGAAGGGTTGTGTAGGATAGAAGCTTACAAAGTCTGGAATTCAAGTAGGAGGCATTGGAGCGATCCATGTGAGAGTGAGTGTTGGTATGAACGAGGGTTACACTGGGGTGAGAAAGGTAAAGGTAGAATCAATAGGACATGACAACTGATTGGATATGGGGCTGATATCCAATATTCTAAAGCAAAGCTCCCAGCTTAGATAAATAAAGGAGTCAGACACAGAGAGAGAAGAGAGAAGGGTCAACTTGAAGGGAAATTTGGTTTCTGAGCTCCTCAGGGCTTCATCTTTCAATACTACACATTAAGGCTGAGGGGGGTCCAAGGCCTATGTGCTAGTCTGTGTGGGTACCCTCTTCCCTCTCTGCTCAGCTTCTTCCCCACCAGGAGGAAGGAAAGACAAACAATAGCCATGAGTAATGGAAATTCTTGAATGAGATTCTCATTTATAAATCCATTAACAAAGTTAATCATTTATTGAAAATATTTGACCATCATGAAAGTTACCATACTATTCAATAAAAGATAATATGTCTGAATTTTCACAATTATATTTGATTTTCAGGTGTCTACAATATTGCAGCAAGAATTAAGATTCAGTCATATTTCAAGATTATGCTCTCCTTTTTGAAATTAGTCTATTAATGTTGATCCTTTAAAGGTAAAGACAAAATCACTTAGGAATAGCTAATCATATCTGCAAATTTGACTTGACACATTTCATAGTACATCTGGATCAGGATTAATACTTTTGAATTAAAATATTTTGTTAATCTTCAAGAAATTAACACAGGGTAGTGGTAATAGAAGGAATGTTTTAAGCAAAGGCACTTAGACTTGGATAAAAGAAATATTGTGATTTTTATTTTTTCTATGGTCACCTGAAATACTAGCTAATAGGCTAATAATAATTCTTTGTCAAGTTAGCAGCCACCAGGACAAAAACCTGGTGGTTTAGTTTTTGAAAGACCTGGTGGTATAGTTTTTGAAAAACATCATGTCAAAAATAAAGTTTATCATTTTGCTCAATATTAATGAATATTAGAGTTTGTATTATTCATTGGATATGTCATATAGTACAGTTAGGTATTTAAAATATCTAAAACTTAAAAGCAAAATTTAAGAAAGTTACTTTTGAACTTTTTAACAATTGTGCTATGTGAATTTTTGAAGTTAAAAAAGTAGAAATCGATACCATGTAAGGGAAAAACAAAAAGCTGGTGAGAAAGCTTTCAAGGGCTTCATTAATATTTTAAACTAGCGCAAAGCCGTTATGTCAGCAATGCCAAGGTTGCTCAGCTCTAATGCCCATGTGGATTTGGATAAAATTCTCAATTTCTATATATTTCAGTTTCTTCATCAATAAGAGAAATAGACTAAAAACAAACTCCCCAAACGCCACAGTAAAGCAGGTTTATAATAGTTTTCACTCTCACTTGATGAAAGTCTAGCACTATTATTAGATTCAGCTATTTCTTCCTTGCGTGGAACTGTATCCCTGTGAACCAAAAGGAATGATTTTTAAAATCATTTCTTTACTGTAATGCCATGTAAGATTGATAACAAATTCTTCTCTCAGGAGGAATGGGCAAGAAAACTTAACAAAATGAGGATGTTTTAGTCGAATTCTTAGCCATACCTAGATTTAGGGGTTTGAACCCTACGTAAAAACTGTCTTAAAGAGAGGTGAATATAGCTAAACTACAATCTATTGGGGGAAAAAATAGCATCACACTTTTCTGTGGATAAAATAAAGATCAGAACTGATACTCACCAGACAGGCAGCACTGACCTTGCCCAGAACAATAAATTAACTCTCACTACAATAATATAAACTTGTCTTTTTATTTTTCTCAAAGTTGTTCAGAGTCCTATCAGTGTGAACAACGAAGTAGAAAGCTCATGAAAGCAGAACCTAAACTATTCTGTTTTGCTTTGAGCAAGGAACTTATCTATTTCATACTGAATAAGGTGCAGAGAGGGCTAAAAAACAAACAAACAAACAAACAAACAACAACAACAAAAAACCACCCTGATTTAACAATGTTAAAATCTACTGGGTAGCCATTAAAATAACTAATATTGAAACACTTGCATTATAGCCAAATTAATTATAGCTGCTTACAGGAAAAGACCATTAAAAGCCACAAAGCCTATAAGCAAACTAGATGGAAGTGCTACAAAGAAAGCTAATTTACAATCACACTTGTATACAGAGAAAATTATATTCCTCATATGGCATAAATCATAAACAGTTAAAAGTACAGATGAGTTAGGCAAGAATGGAGGGAAGAGGAGGAGGAAGGGTTTTCCCTGAGGGAAGCTCTTTGTTTCACTGGATCTCTCTCTCACTCCATCCTTCTTCTATTTTGGTATCAGGTATTGACCCCAGGGGTGCTCAACTGCTGAGCCACAACCCTAGTCTTTTTTATTTTGAGACAAGGCCTCACTGAGTTGCCAAGGTTAACCTTGAACTTGCAATCCTCCTGCCTCAGCCTCTGAAGCCACTGGGATTAAAGGTGTACACCATGGTACCCGGCTTACTCCTTTCTTCTTGAGCCTTGTTTTAGCCTACATTCTAGAATTTTTCTCTTTCCAGGCCCTGCTCTGGTCTCTCTGATCAAGTTGCTCTCTTTCTTAAACTTCCTCTTGCTCTTCTGGGTCTGTGCATGATGTTGTTGCTCAGGTTTCCATCTGGTCTTCTCTGGCCAGCCCCAACACTCTCTCTGGATGATCTCTCTGTCTTTCACAATTATCTCTCTGTGACTTCCTGATATTCAGAGCTTAGGCATCTGCCACAAGATCCAGCTCTATATATCCAGATACCTAGTTAGTATTGCCAGCTGGATACCCTAAATCCACATCTAAAACCAAATTTATCCGGGCTGAGAGATTTTACTGTGAAACAGGGGAGAATGAAATTTCTCATCCTAAAGGGATCTCCTATGATAATATGAAAAAATTTTTACAAGAGGAAGAGAGCCAATGACCAAGAGTGAGAAAGGAAAAACATTAACAAGAGTTCTCACAAATTTTCAGTATAATAGAATTTTATGCTTTAATAATAATCTAATCATAGATTAAATTGAATATTATTTGAACTTTAAGTTCAAATGAAGGATGGTTCTTTGGTTGGGTGTGTTTTGCCCAACACCAAAAGCTAGAACCAGATTGAAAGCCAGAAGTAGAAATGCTGCCTGTTTGGAATTCTCCTTGGCCTCTAGGTACTGTTTTGTTTTCCTGTGCAAAGTGGAGAATCTTTTAAAGACCACTGTTTGGGAATGAAGTTCCATGTAGTAGCTGATTGTGTTCCTTTCACAGCACAAAGCCAGGGGAAGAATGTCAAAAAAGAAAAGCAAAAAGGAGTGAAGGATTATGGTCGTCATGTCAAAATATTTTGGTACCATCAAAATAAAGGCCCCTTTTGTTGTTTTTAAGGGAGATGCCCATGGTTTTAATGTATATTCTGGAGCTAGTGCTACTGTACAACACACAACATATTTTAAAAATATGAAATACTACAAAAATTTCATTGAAAATCTATTAGAATTTCATCTTGGGTTTATTTTCTTAAAAACTGATACATAAAAATTGAACATATTTATGGGGTACCATGTGATGTTCTGATATATGTGTACATTGTATAATGTGTGAATCAGGGTAAAAATTCTATTTCCTCAAATATGTATCATTTCTTTGAGGTAAAAACATTTAAAATCATGTCATTTAGCTTTTTTGAAGTACACAGTATATTTTCATTGTTTATAGCCACCCTACTGGGCAACAGAGCATCAGAACTTATTTCTCCTAACTATCTGTACTCAGATCAACCTTTTATGTTTAAAGTACATGCTGAAACAAATTTAAATTACAATATCTTGCAGAAAAATTTGAACTTGTTTCTTTCCCTAGAACTCCTCTCTTGGTATTCTTTAGGTGAAATGATGGCAACTCTACCATACTAATTGCCTCCTATCTCTCCTTTTCGTTTCACAGGCACACAATTCCTGGGTCTTAAATTCATCCTTGTGACTGATTTGTCAGTCCCTATTCCAGATCCTTTTTCTTCCCGTCATTACGAGTCTCTTCCACTCCAGTTTTATTCTCCTTAGGTTCATCTCACATGCTGCTGACAAAATAAGAAATATATCTAAAATAAAAACTGAACCATATCACTCTTAAGCTTAAAATCCTTTTCATTATTCATCTACTCCACACATATTTGCTGAAGGCCAGGCCCTGTGAGCCAGATCTGTTCATGATATTTGGAACAGGGAGCGAACAAGACAGATAAGGTTTCTGTGCCCATGGAGCTTCACTTTTGCCAGGTCATTTTCACTAACATGGCCTCCATGGTCTCATCCTTCATGGTGAGACCCTTGACTTCATCTGACTTCCATTTCTCTTGTTGGCAGAACTACATTTTTCATTATCTCAAATATTGCATCAGCAATACAGACTGTTTATGATTCTATGTATACATTACACTGTTTCACACCTCTAAGATTTTCTCCTATGGGTCCTTAGCTCTCCTCACCTACGTTCATCTTCCTACCGATTTTTAAGAGAGGAAGTCTCTTTTTAAACTACTCAGGCTAGATGAAGTATCCCTTCATTGTGTTCCTACAATAATATCCAAATTCTACACCTACCTCAATTGCATTGTAAGGATCTTTATGGTGAAAACCATTGTACACCCAGTTCTAGACTACCAGTTTTAGACTATTATTGCTTTAATGAGTACTGAACTTGAACATTATTCATATATTCAATATTTCTATAATGATTTCAAAGAGAATTAATGGCAAAGAGATACTGATAGTATAGAGATTCACAATTCAGGGAAGAGAGCAAGAGGTGTCTGGATTATAGTTCTTATCCCCTATCCATGATGGGTTTAAAATATTCTGGTAGGTCAACAATTATCAAGGAAGTTCAACTATTTGTCTTGTTTCAATAATGTCTGCTGTATTGTTACATACCTTGGTGATTGAGGTGTTGTGTTGTGGTGAAGCCTGGGTCTTTAAAGATTTGAGGAAATCTCTTAAAGGATGGTTTTAAGTATTCATAAGAGATATGAAGAATAAAGGAGAAAACTGGATATGAAATATATTGAGGCAGCAGAAAGTAATCACTATCTGCAAAGAGACACTGTAACATGGGAAAGAAGCTCCACATGAGTGCCTAACAGTGTAAAAACTGACTTTCCATGAGGCTTTCAGAACATTCTGAGACAACAAGCACTCTACTTTGGCTAGTTGGATTGAAGGGATCATGTTTTTTAAGGCCAAGATTCATGGAGAATAAGCCAAAGCTACTTCATGAGGTAAGAGCTTACCATAATTTCTTTTTTCCATTTTAAGCTACTTCTAGTTCTAATCAGAATAGATAACATAAAGTTGGTCATATATCAGATATTTAAATCTCACAGTGAAATATAAAGTTTCTATAATAACATAAGCCCCTAAAGTACACATAAATACAGTTCATTCCATCTGTGAGACCTACTATTTGTAATTGTCCAATTATATAGAGCTGGCATCTACTATTTGTGTGTGTGTGTGTGTGTGTGTGTGTGGTGCTGGGGATTGAACCTGGGGTCATGTGCCTGTGAGGCGCACATTCTATCAACTATACCCAGAGCTATACCCCTGGCCCTGGCATCTACTTTAAATGGGAACTTTGCCTGCGAATGTCAGTTTATTTCTAGTAGAAAATGTGGCAACTGGACCCATGTTCTTTTATAATAACTAATTTCAGGAAGGAATATCAGGCTAATTTAAGGGTTTATTAATGTCTTCTAAATTACATAATTTTACTTTGAGGAAAAACTATAATTTCTTTTTAACAAAAGTTTAGATGATTATGTTTCAGTATTTTAAATAAATTATCAACTATATTCACAGTAATGAAAATCATGAATATAATAATGGTTTAGAGGTTTGTACTGACCATCCGTCTTCATTAAAATGACAAACAACTGGTAGCTATGAATAAATGTCAATGAGCTTGAATTTCTGTAAATTTTCTTGGGTTAACACATTTAACTCTCCTGATGTTTTTAAAGTGACATATATCCATTTTCACATTAAGAAATCATTAAATTTTTAAATGAATATTCTCTGCTCTAGCAGTTACTTATTATGTAACTTTAGGATTCAATCACTTAAATTAGTGATAATACTCTGAATGTGGGATATATTTATATGTATGTGCATCTGCAAAAACATTAATAGATTCTTTGCATAATGTTTATATTTCTATATATTACACATTTAAGTACCATATATGTCCATTCATAAGCTTTAATCCATTTATCCACCTATTTGAATATTTACTATACATCTACCATGAGCCAGACCCTGTGTTCATTCTGAGTAAATCATGGTTCCTGCTCTCAAAAAGGTAGATGGTTAAATAAACAAGGGCAATAAGTGACAAGGGCAATAAGTGAATTATGAACAATATAACAATTGACTGTGTACATACAACAAATCAAGTTGTACCTTAAAACTACAACCATACAAAAAGAGGTTTAACATGACAGGTTTATTTTTCTTGCTCTCCCAAATCAAAGCCACTGAAAAAGTGTGTGGAGTCTGTTCACGTATGTACAGTTATTCTGAGACTGCCTACAAAGCAAAAGAAAAAATAATTTTATGTTACAATCCACCTTACTCATACACATATTAATAAATGCTTTGCCTAGGTATGAGTGCCATTTTTGATTAAAAATTCTCAGTCATGATCAAAACTAACAATCTAACCTTAAAGTTTCTTTTTCCTCCCCTTTTCAAGGTCATTAAATTGTTCCTGAAGCCTGAAAGTCACACTGTCTCTTCACTGTTTGTTCAGCTGATCACAAATCAGAGGTAATGACATTTACATTGCTAATAAACTTTGTTCCTGTTAACTCTTGTTTTGGTATAGTTTCTTCTACCTGGGAAAAGCTCATTTGACCTCCTATAGGAAAGTTTAACTAGAACGAATTCTCTGGCTAAGAATATTCCTTTATTTGTAAATCCACAAACACACACTCAAATCAAACTAGAAATTTATGAAATTTCCTAATTATCTCTTCCATATGAGAACCAGAACTGATGTGCAAAACAAATTAAAATATGTTGTTAATTTTCCCTGATGTTCACATTAAATTACCTAATAAATTTGGTTGTATTTGAAAAGTACCTCCTAGTCATTATGGTTTACATAGGCTACATGACAATGACCTCTTATGTTATGTAGAAACAGACTACTAGAAAAATATGTATTTTGATGGATATCAAATCCTAGCTAGAGTGGAGACAATTGAAAATATTAATTTGGCTGTTCGGTATACTCAATTTCAACCAGTGACATACTTGTCTGTTTCTTTAATATTTCTTTGATCATAATTATTAACCTATATTGACTATTACAGGCTTACTGGTCTGAGGTGAAAAGTGAGAATTCCAAACTCAGTTTCTTTTATTAATGAGAACCAAATGACTTCAAACCAAAGCCAGATTAGAAAAAAAAATTCCCCTGGCTTATTTAAAGTCTAACTGGTAGCAGTTTATAAAATGTCTGCTAATTATTTCCTGCTTTATTGTATTTGCTTGGCCAGGTATAAATAAAAATATGCCTAAATAAACATATAAATAAATAAATAAATATACACAAAAGAATGATGAGGTGATAAGACACATATGTCCGGGTTGGAGTTGTGGTTCAGTGGTAAAGCGCTCACCTAGCACGTGCAAGGCCTTGGGTTCAGTCCTTAGCACCGCATAAAAATAAATAAATAACAATATTGTGTCCAACTACAACTAAAAAATAAGTATTAAAAAGATGCATATATCTGAATAAAATCTATATTATGAATTTTATAAAACTTTTAAAATAGTAAAGTGTATCAAGATCAATACACAGTTTAGGTAATTTGAACAGTGCTAAAAGTCCAATAAAATATATAAATTTGGTTTAAAGAGATAATTCAATAAACAGTATTTGATATGTGCTTAAAAATAATAATCAATAATTTCGAACAATTTTCTATGTGGCAGGGGCTTTGCTGAGTGATTTCTATGCTTTCTGTACTTTAATTTTCATTAGAACCCAATGAGATGGACTCTATTATTTCCTGTCATAGAGAAGACTGAGGAATTTTAGTGACCTAAGTAAATTGCCCACTTATTGTTAAGAAGTGACAGATCCAAACTTTTGTGACTTCAGAGTCAAATTCCAGCTCATATTTGGCCCAATGTGGCTTAGAAATTTGAGGGTCTAGAATGGAGTCTCAATGTCCAATCAATTACTGGCCCTAAGACTTCAGGGAAATCACTAAACTTCTCCAAAAGTCAATTTTCTAATATATAAAATAGAGACAATAAAATATCACAATCATTCTTATAAAGTTATCCTGAGGATTGAAGAGACAATGCAAGAAACTATAGAGTACTCTACAAATACAATTTCATTTCATTGTGATATCTGAACATTTTATAATTTTCAGGATATTCTGTGGAGTCAAACAATGATATTAAACCAGAGATCTCAGAGAAAGTGCTTGGGAAGTCACTGGAGTAATATTGTCTTCCACTACAGAAAATTTTAGGGAGGTTGCCAAAGATGGCACAGGGCAAGTATTAGAAAAAACCTTCACCCTTTGTGGATGTAACGACAAATGAAAAGAAGACCAGTATTATGGACTAAATTTCTGTGCCCTCCCCAATCACATATTGAAGCCCTAACTCAATATAATTATATTTGGAGATAAGACACCTGCAAAGGTAATAAATGTTAAATGAAGTTACAGGTTGGGGCTCGTCCAACAGGGCTCCTACCCTTATAAGAAGAGGAAGAGACAGCAGAACACATACACACACTCTCTCCCTCTGTCTCTCTCTGTCTCTCTCTCTCTCTCTCTCACACACACACACACACACACACACACACACACACACACACACATAGTGAGAAGGGAGTCATCTGCAATTGAGAAAGAGAACTCACCAGAAACTTAATCTTGGACTTTTTAACTCTCACTTAAACTTAATTTTTTAGTCTCTAGATATGTACGAAATAAACTGCTGTTAAGCAAGGCTATGGTGTTTTGTTATGGCAGTCCAAGCAGATTAATATCACCAGTATCATGTTTACCCCTCATGTTGCCAATGTCACCCAAAGAACAAGACCAACTGAGCCTTGTCCAGCTGCCAGGTGGGTAGCACTATGTTCTGATAAATCACATGAGGAGCTGACAACCTGGGGTTGTGGCCCATGGAATGTAAGAATGTCCTAGGCAAGGTTAGCATGAATGGGGCTCAGTATAAACTACTTCACCTGGAACAAAACTGTCCAAGTTCAGCAGGTTACTGTAAATATCCTCAGGAAAACAATCATATCAAACCAAGAACAATGAAAATACATCAACAAAGGTGCAGTGTTAATCTGTAAGTATGTCATTTCTAAAAGCTTAAAATTGAACCCAGGCAAAGAGTAGATAGAATAATTTTGGTTCATAAAATTACAACTGAGCAAAGAAAAGAATTTCTGCATTAGAAATAAGTAACTTTGTATCTTTCCTTTTTCACAAAGCATGGTATCTATTGGCATTTACTGAGCTAGAAGGGAAACGAACAGAAAAGTTGTTACATATAAAAACAGGTATGCCATAAGAAGTTCTTTTTGTAGTTTATTTTCCTTAGGATGAATATAAATTACATTTCTTAGGAGTAATGTTCTAATTGACAAGAAGATAAGATTAAGTTTTCAAATGTAAACATATCTTCCTAGAAAGGTCTATCCCAAATTCTTGAGTACTCCAAAAATCATAGTTGGCAAAATGTTTCTACTTACCTTCTCTTTTCACACTAATTATCTCCCACACGATTTAAAAAGAACATTTGGTGAGCACTTTTTTTTTTTTTTTTTTTCTGTTTGAGGCACTATTCCAGGTACTTACAGCAGGACCCGCTACTTGCCTCAACAATCTCCATGATACTACCAGTACGAACTTGGCAATTTACTTCCTGGTTTAAAGAAAAAAAAAAAACAAAAAACCCCAGCTTCCTTTGCAGTTAGCTAGTAAGTACCACATGATTAGGTTCTGGCCAATGAGATGTGAGTGGAAGTAATTAACTTCCGGGTCATACCCTTAGAAGGAAATGAATACTTCCTCCAGATTTCCTGTTTCCTGTGGCCTGGGGAGTGGAAGTGGTAGTGAGCTGAACCAGCAAAAAAGGAGCACAGACCAGAAGTGCCTGTGTGTGCCCTGGGATGGTGTAGTTTGGGCTCCCAATACACTACCACACCATTCCTGAATTACCAGGTGAGACACACAAGCCTTACTTGAGACCCACTACAGTCTTTAGTTGTTGTTACAGTGAGTGAGCTCATTAAAAGAAGATTTTACATCTGCCTTAGGAGGTACTACCAGTTTTACTAAGGAATTTGGTCCTAGAGAAATTAAAGAACATTCTCATAATCGCATAGATGGTGGTGAGGATGGGATTTTAATCGAGGGCCTTTTCCATTATATCATTTTTATACTGATAGAAAATAACTAATTTATAAGAAATTAAATTGTGTATTTTTCTAATCCCTAATCTATTAATCTTGTAGGATTATGAAAAGGCTTCTGTTTCCTTGGATTAGAATCTGGGTAACAAACCCTTCTTTTTCTAATAAAGAATCTGGTAATCACTTACTGATGCCTCTGAGACTCTGTCTCATAAAATGTTCCATCAGGAAAAATTATGGAGAAAAAGTATGTTGGACTATGAAACAAATGGCTATTGGGGATGCTCTAACAATTTATAGAATTCACTGAAAAAAACACAGTAACTCAGAAACAGACCTGAGGGATTTTTTGGTGCATTTTTTCTCCTGTTGTTAATCTTAAGTTCTCTTTTAGGCCCTGGACAAATAGCAGGGAACAGAGTAGACAAAGTCCCTGTACACTGGAGATGATACTCAAATGCCTATGTTGTAGATAATACTGTACATAAATTAATGTAAGGTTATGATGTGTGTCTAAAATTTTATTTTCAAAATTAAAAATGAAATAATTTGGAATAATAATTTTAAATTTTTAGAAAAATGTAAAGTTAATACAGAGTTCTTATATTCTCTTTACCTTTTAATGTTAACATGTTACCATGAGACATTTGTCAATGTTAAGAAACAAATTTTTTTTTAAATTGACAAATAAAAGTCGTATATAAAGTATTCCCCTTGCCTTGTCCCCAGGGGAAATAATAATAACAATTTAATACTTTCAGTTGGTGCTTGAAACTGCCCATGGTACTAAAGTCATTAATTTAGTGCCATTTTCATCTCAACTAAGCACTTATCATGCATTGTGGCTGTAACTTTCATAGTTTGAGATTGCAGTTTGAGGTGCAATAGCCTAGTACAAATTTCTTTTTCCTTTACAATTTCACGTAAAGAAGATCCATTTTTACTGTAGATTGTAGCAATCTCAGCATATGAATTTTTCTTCCCTTATTAATTCAAGAACTTTCACCTTTTCACTTAAGGGAAGCACTTTACAGCTTTTCTTTGGCATATCTTAATTGTCTGTACTTATACTTTTGCACTTGGGCCCATTAAGTGAAATAAGGATTACTTGAACACAAGCAGTTAAATATCAAGAATAGATCTGACAGACAAGGTGGCTACTGAGTGACTTAACATGTGAGTAATCTATGCATATGCAAGGTGGAAATGTTGGACAAAGGGATAATTCACATCATGGTTGGGATGGAGTAGATGGCATGAGACTTCATCATGTTGCTCAAAATTGTGTGCAATTTAAAACTTATGAATTGCTTATTTCTGGAATTTTTCATTTAATACTTTCAGACTGTGATCATAACTAAAAATGAGGGACTATGAAAAGCAAATTATTTTGAAATATGCACACATTGTGGGAAAGTATAGTAAAAAAGAAAACAATTGGTTAATTTCTAATAGCTAAATTCCAGAGTTCCTTCAGATTCTACGAGCTGTTTTCATAAATGTCCTTTCTCTATCTAGCATTTACTCTTCATGCTTCCCTAGTATCTTCTAGACTGGTAGTTTCTCAGTTCTTTGTTTTTTCCTATGACCTTGAAAAATTTGAGCAGTACTGCCATGTATTTTGTAAATATCCCTCAATCTAGGTTTTTTAAGTGTTTTTCTCAGGATTAGATTGGAGTTATGGGGTTTTTTAAGGATAGCAGAGAGGTAAAGTGTTCCTTTTATAATATGACACTAAAAAGATAGATGATACCAAAATGATTAATCACTGGTGATATTAACCCTGGTTTCTTTTATTGGAGAATGAGATTTAGAAACCCAGATCTGGGCATTGTGTATGCTCATTGCTACTGAAATATCAATGTTTCCTGGCCCTACCAGGAGTAGTGCGATTTTTAAAAAATTTAATAATTTGTTGGCATCAAAACTGATGAGCATCATTTCTGTAAGACTGCATTAAAATGTAACCAGTTTATTTGGGGATACACACATACACACATACTTAGAGACAGTCAAATAATATTAGCTTTTGAATAGTAAAATGAATTATTTAAATGTTACAATATTCCTGTCCTTTGTATTCTAATATACTAGGTCTTAATTAATTTACACAGGAACACACTAACTACAGAAGAAATGCTTTTTTTGGAAGTGCCTTAAAAGAAACGAAGGGCTTGGTGCAGTGGCACATGTCTGTAATCCTAGCAACTCAGGAGGCTGAAGCAGGAGGATCACAAATTCAAAGCTAGCCTCAGCAGTTTAGTGAGGGTCTAAATAACTTAGCAAGACCCTGTTTCAAAATCTAAAAAAAACAGGGGTGGGGAGGCTGGGGATGTGGTTCAGTGGTTAAGCGCCTCTGGATTCAATCCCTGGTATCAAAAATAAATAAATAAAAATAAAAAAGAAAGCATCACCTTCCTCACCATGTCCTTCAGTGTGCTGCTTGGCACATAGAAGTGGTGACAGGCAACTTTGTGGGACCGCGGTTTAGGGATGGTAATGTGTCAAGGTAAAAAGAGCCTGGATTCCTTAATGACTTTGTAGGTCTGTCAAATAAACCCTGTACTGTAAAACTCCTGATTTGTTTTATGTGGGAAAAAGGTCAACTATTGCTTAATCCCTTATTATCAGGGTTCTGTTTTGAGGTCAAATGAAATACCTAACTAACGGAGGTAGTTTGGAGATGAGGCAGAGCAAAAAAAAAAAAAAAAAAAAAAAAAAAAAAAAAATACTGAGAAACTACTATATATCAACTACTCTATATACTTCAATTCATATAACTATCAAAACAACACTGTGTATATGTGAGAGAATTAAAGATTTATTAAGCTGAGATTCTTGCTTATACTTACATGGCTAACTATTGCAATTAAGCCAGAATTTAAATGAAACCCTGTTTTCCTATGACAGTATGCTAAAATGTCTTCCATTATTATAGATAACTCAGACCTATTTTAGTTACCAGTAATGAGGGCAAACACATAAATTTTTATTCTTCCCTCAACATGCAATACAGAAACATATCTAAGTATACAACAAATGCATAGCTAAATACATATTTAAATACACAACAAAATGGAAACATTCATTCACACTTTGACACCTCTTATTTCTGTCTATCGTCTATACCTCAAACAGTAGAAATAACTTCTGGGCTACTTCAAGAGTGAAACCTGAGGACTTATTTCTCTTAGTCCACATGTAACTATAATTTTTCTCTCTGGGCTAGACTGGGAGACCACTCCAAACAAACTACTCATTGATTTATACACTCATATTTATTGAACTTCTACTATATAATCAAGCAACATGCTATATCTCATGTATACATTGTTGAATAAAGCATAGTTCCTATTCTCCAAAAGATTATAGTATAGTAGGAGAAACCTCAGCATTAATGACTTTGGGAAATGCATAATTCTATATTGTGAGAGGCTATGCATAGTAGGCTATTTAGCAGCATACCTTGCCTTTTTCCACTAGATGCCAAGAGCATCCTAACTCCTTTTGATAACTTAAAGTATCTTCAGAAATTTTCAAGTGTCCCGTTGGAGCAAAATCATCCTCTTATCACCTATTCCTTCCTCCCACCTCATCAGAACTGTTGCAATAAATGATACTATAAATATGCAAAAGATAGGCATAAAATGACAGGGTTCTAAGGTCAGGAAAGTTTTTAGAGGAGGAACTTATCTACAGAGACCTGAAACCTCAGTAGCATTCAGCTAGATGAAGTAAATAATTGCATGTGTATATCTGTTTTATTTGAGTATCAAGAGGCCTCTGAGCATATGTAAATACTGAATTTTAATTAATATAACATATTTGTGGAATGAAAGGTGGTGTAGCATGATTGGAGTAGGGAGGTATGCATGAGGAGGAGGCGTGAGAAGGTACATACATGTATCTACAAAGGAAAACAGAGGTCCAGTCACACAGCATAGGAGTTGGTGATTACAGAAGGCCAAGGTTTGGGGAGGAAGGAGTTCAGGTTTTGGATGAGTTGAACTTGAGTTTCCTGAGGGACCACTAGGTATGGAGGTCCCATATAAAGTTAGATTCTCACTCTGAACCATGACTCAGGCCAGAAGAATGAATATCGCCTATGTAGAGAAGCCGTGTGTGTGAAATAACCCAGGGAAAAGTACAGAGTTTGAAAGAGGAGCCAGAGATCTGACAGTGACAAATTGGACAGAGGTAAGGGAAAATCAGGGCAATACTGATGTCACAGAGGGCAAATGAGGAGAGTTTCAACAACACAGCATAAAGGTCAAGTAAGATGAGGAGTGACACACGTCCACTGGAGTCGGAAATCAGGAAGACATTGGCACATTGGCATCCTTTGCCAGAGCCACCTTGTGAGTGTGTTCTGGGTGGTGGCCAGCTTACAGTGGGTTGGAGTGAATGGGATAGGATCCAGGAGAGACATTTTCAAAAACTTTGGCAGATATATTGGAATGATATAGGCAGGTCTCATGGTAGTATAAACAATAACTGTACCCAAGTAAAAACAAAAAAATAGCGTGAGTTTCAACTTTAGGAAAGTTGTGGATACTGCTTGCAGGCTGCTCTCTAAGTAGTCTGGGTATTTTTTATTAACCTCCCTCATGAAATTGGTGCATATAAGCACTGGATTGTTTTTGTTTTTCTCCTTTTCACAGTATATCACACAGTTCAGAGTGACTTTGCAGTACCTATTTATTTTGCTTATGGTATGTCTTCAGAATAAAGGACTATAATAACGGATCCATTCTGCACTAACATCATAGAGCCTTTTTTAAAACATAATCATCCCTAAAGGTTTAAAAGCAAGAATTTAAAACAATAAGCTATTTTATCAAGTTCTTAAATTATATTTCCCTTAAGTATGTTTTTAAAAGTGTTTCCTTGAATCAAAAGATATTAGTATGTAACCTAGCAGCCTTGGAAGAATTGAATCATGAGAGGTGAATGTTGCAAGGTATGCTAGATGTTTTCTTACACCTGTCCATTCAGTGAGTTTAGAGGAATTACTTCCCACACAGCTTACAGTCCTTTCCCTTCACTCCACAGTTAGTGCTGTCATCTTCATTATTTCTCTCTCCCATGTGCCTGTGCACTAGAATCCTAACAGGTCTCCTTGCCTCCATTCCTCGCCCTCACCAAGTCTCTGTCATACTAATAGGATGCTATTTCTAGAACAAATATATCAACACTTCATAAACTACTGTCATGGCTACTCATGAAACCCAGAATCTGTATGTCATATAAAGCCTTTTATATTTTCAGCCATCCCTTGCATATTTCACTTCATATTTACATTCTAGTCATATAAAGCCATATGTAGGTCCTGAGGCTTTATGCTAACTCTCTCATTAGGCTGTGTTCTTTGAACGGCTGTCCCTGTTCATCTAGAGAATGGCATTCAAGCCAAGTTCAAGCCATCTTCTCTCCCTCATATAGGACTGACATATCCCTTTTTCTCCCTCTCCCCTCAATGTATCTTACAAATTTCTGTAATGATCTCAAAACCACCTCTTTGCATGTATTACTTTTTACAGATATCTGTCCTATTAAAGTCTCAGCTACTTAAAAGATGGGCTGCTTTCTATATTTTTATATTTCATCAAAACATATCAGGAGCTCAGTAACTATCTGTCAGTTCACATATGCCTGGTAAATAGCTATTGAATGAATCTAGTCTAAGCCTCTGCTATTACCAATGAAGAAACAAAGTCCAGAGAAATAACTTTCCCAAGATTACCCATCTAATGGGTAGCAGATTGAGGAATAGAAGTGATTGTTGTTGCCTGTCTTTTAAACTAGGGCTCTTATCATTATACTTGGTCAATACTGTATCTATTTGAAAGGAGGACCCAGGACCCAACTCTGTAGGTTGCTGACTTATTTAAACAAAGCTTTAATATTAAATATCTAAGTAAATATTTGATGAGGAGCTATTCTGGTTGAGAGAACTAGTGGACTAGATCATTTAAAAGTAGCATATTATTTGATTTTATTCTCACCTTTATCCCTAAATCTTTACCCTCTTCTACCTGGTTGACCTTACCAGTTAGTGTTTACTTAGGTATTTTCAAAAGATTTCAAAATCTCTAAATAAATGCCAGCTGAAGGAAAAACTAATGTATTACTCCATTCTTGCTGGCAGAGAAGAAGCCTATTTAATATGGCATAAAGATAAGAATTAAAAAGAAACTCTCTTGGATTTATGTGAGCAAGTTGCATTATATGAGGAGACTATATCTTTGTGTATATATATAAGATAACTAGTTTATGCTTTTCATTCATGACTACAAATAAAACAGGACACTTAACTGATGAAAATGTTTTATTTTGGGGTTTTTAATAGTTCTTAGTATATAACATTAATATGTAAAAGCCCCAAAGAGTCCATTAGAGGCTCAGTACAAAAGCTACATATTAATAATGCTGACACTATGTGAGATGAAAGCCAATTTCTGCTATTTAGGAAACATAAGCAAAAATCAACTTCCTGAAAGAGCTGAAGCTTATGAGTAAAAGAGGTTTAAAATGCACATGTCCTACAGATGGCAGAACTTAATATCACCCGAAAAACATAGGACAAAGAAAAGATTTTTAAAAACCACCTCAAAGCCCAGGTTTCTTTCAAGTCTTCCACTCCAAAGAAGATCGAGAGCACTGATGAATATTTGACTTTTCTTCTAATGATAAATCTCACTTTAAAAATCTATGAAATTGGCTGTGTGCCATGGTGCATGCGTATAATCCCAGTGGCTTTGGAGGCTGAGGATTGAGAGTTCAAAGCCAGCCTCAGCATCTTAGCAAGGCACTAAGCATCTCAGCAAGACACTGTCTCTAAATAAAACATTTAAAAAAGGGGCTGGGGATGTAGCCCAGTGGTCATGCATCCCTGGGTTCAATCCCTAGTACCAAATACACACACACACACACACACACACACACAATATATGAAGTAAAAGTTGCCCTATGTTTCAATTCTCTCAAAAGATAAAATGGTCCTTTATATTCCTTTAGGCATTTATGGCACTTGAATATGGAAAGACTTGTCATAGGGAGGTGAAGTGAAAACCTGAGTGCCATTTTGTTGGTGCCAGTTTCTACCTCCATTGGAAAGGTGGGTTCTTTGCCGGCCCTTCTCTCTGTACTAGCAAAATTTATGATGTAAAGAAATTCTCTTCTGTTTGCACAGATTTTCATTTCAAAGATGGGAATGAAGAGGAAAGATTATTTTTCTCATCTTTATATAGAACATCCTAAAAGTCAGGACCCAGTCCTGCCATTCCTCATGCAAGCAGGGGAGTAGGAGATGGAGTTCTGTCACACATACCCACCATGATTGCTAAAATCATTTTCCAACTTAGTCTCACTCTCCTGGGAAGGAGCCCGAGGCCATGAAAACCACTCATTCATCACATGCCACACCACTGTGATCCACTGAGCAGACATCCAGGGTCAGCATAATTTGCTTGACAGCCCTGAGGTCAGCCTGCCTAGTGACTTAAGACTCTTTTCTTTTCCCTCTTCAAATGTTATTATGTACTGTCCTTTGTATACAGGGGTATTCCTGATCCCCCCCAAATCAGAGGTGGGGAATCTGAAAAGGAAAATGTGATGATACAGTAGGGCTGAACTTGAGGGGCGTACACAGAAGGAAAATGTCACAAAATGACAGTAACTCTTATAAAACCTATTGCACAGACATCTGCACTTTAGCTTTTCACCTACTCTTGCTTGACCCCACACCTGCAATCTCTCTGGTATTTTTCACATTTTAGTTTAAAACCAGTTTCTGTTATCTGTGACAATTTCATACATTGGCTGGTACTCTATACATTTATAGTGACAAAGAAACATTAAAAAATAATCATATCCATGCACTTAGGGAAGAATTAAGGAAGGCGTGCCAGCTTTAATTTTGAATTTTCTTGTTACTTGTCAGTTTGCCTCTCAGAGTTAATGCCAGGAGGGAATAAAAATCATCATTACTTGCTAGCTGCTCAGTGGCATACATGAAATGAATAGGGGGCTTAATTCAAGTTTAACTGGCTCAGTTTCTCCTGTATCAGCAGAAAGCCAGGGACTGGCTGATCCAGCTCCCTGTCCACTCTTCTATCAGACACAAACCAGGTAGAGCTGCCCAGACACACACATTGCAGAGGGAAAGGAGAACCCCAAAGGCGGCTGGGAAAAGGGGGATTATTTCAGTTTATTTTCTGAATGGACTCTTTGGGAAGTAGTATTAGCATTTTTTTTTAATACTTAGTTTTTCCTTGTCCTCTGGAGAGACTGGGAAAAATATGTCTTACTAAAGGGTCCCCAGAATTTAGAAATAATTGACCAAGACTAATTCTAACGCACTAGCTCCATGATTACAAGGAAGAATGGCAATGAGATACTGTCAATTTAGTCACTGGAATACAAGCAAGTTTGTGAAACCATCCCATTTTGGTGATAAAACTGTGTCTTACAGAAGGCTGTGCAATGAGCCAATTTGAAAAGAGGATATTATTGTGATGTGAATGTTTATTGCTAGTCTGAATCTCATGTTGATCTCCTGATTTTTCTTTTGCAAGGCAAATCTAATTAAAGTCAGATATTCAATTCAGTATTCATGAAACTGTCACCAGAAGGACAACAGTTACAATGGGAAAAAAATTAATATGGTATAGTGAAAAGTATATGTTTAAAAAGGTCTGGGTTAACATACCTTCTATTATATAGGGTCTGTGTATAACTCTGGAGAAGTCAGTTAACCTCTCTGATCCTCTCCTACCACATGCTTAATGGGGCATTCTTTATCTACATCAGCAGATGATGCCAGTCTTACAGAGTTACCAGGATTGAGCAGGAGGGTACATAGACCTTACAGCCAGATCACTGAACTCATGTTCCATACTTTGAGAGACTTCAGGCAAATGAAGTGAACTTCTTGTCTCAGATCACTTATTTGCAAAAAAATGGATTGTTAGAGACTTGGCTTCATATCATCACATGAAACCATGGGTACATAGAGTTTAAGGCCAACGTGTGGCACTTGATACTTTTACCTGTGCCATTCTATTTAACCTGTGACTGGTATTACTCTTACTTTACCATCCAGAGTGTGGTAGGTTCAATAAACAGTGGCTTTATTTCTTCCTTTTGAATTTCCTTTGTACTCCCTTTCTGAGAATTTTACATGTTTTTAGTACATAAACATTATTTGATTCTTTCAGCTTTCTCTTTAGATAAATGCTTTACCTGACTTACATTTACTTATAATAACTGATGTCAGTGACAGTCCTAGAAAGCTAAGGTTTAATGAGACCTTAGGGATTGTTTAATTATCCACTTCCTATTACAAAGATAAAGTGTCTCAGACCCAGCCTGATTCATTCCCTCCATGTGTGTATGTATTTATGTACACAACATTCATATATATCTGAACTCTTAGAACTTTTATTTTTGTAATGATAGGAAATTCTTTTATGTTATTTTTAACTTCTTTCACTATATTTTTCCTATTTATTCCATACATATTCAAAAAGTTGCCTTGGTTCTTTCTATGTTATTCATATACTGTGTTTTCAATTTTTTAAAAAATTCAGCTTCCTAACAGTTCTTGAATAAAGAAAAAATGGGATTTTTAAAATTAGAATCTGTTTTACTTTGAACAGAATATATACTTTATTAACTAAGAAAATATAGACAGAATTAAAGGGTATGGGCTATGATTCCCAAGCAGATAGTCAGAACACACTGGGAGGAAGGGTTGGCCTAATACTGCTTTCTTAGAAGACTGTGTAATACTCATCCCTAGAAATTGCTCCTTGCATGAAACTTCAGCTTAATCTCCTATAAGCAGGGCTAATTTAAAAGCACCTTAAGATTGTTCTACCCAAATAGTGACTTCAGCACTTGCTAAGGGTGTAGGGTAGGGAGTAAAGCAACTGGTCATCACTCTCTGTTTCAGCTTTCATTTTGTTTTGCTTACGTAACACTAAGCCCTAGTTCTCCTTGAGGGTTGACATAGATTCTCTTTTACCCTCCTAGATTGGTCATAATGGAATGTGTGGGTTCCTTATAACAGTTTAACTGAGGCTTGAGCAGACCCTGTTAGTGATTTATCAAGGTCAGCTATGGACTGAATCTCATCTCCCTCTGGGGCCCATTCCATAAAGTTACTGAGACTGCAGAGTTCCTTCTGTCCAGTGACTTGAAATATCAACCAATTTTCTTTTTCACTAGTGAAACACAGGCTGAGTCTGCCCTATATGTACACGATGAGAAAATGATGCTGTAGGCAGAAACAATATCTTTTCAAAAATCATACCGATGAAACCTTGCACAACTTCTTTTATGAAGAGTAAATAGTCCGAACCCCTTTAAAATAAGATGAATCTCAAGATGCAGGTTCTCTCTCTCTCCCTTTTCCTGATCTTCCTTCTTTTTTCACTTTCTTCTAGAAAACGTGATCTCTAAACAGTGATGCACTTAAGGGCCCTCTACACCCTCTTCCTCCGGTTGTTCACAAACATAATGTCTACTTGAAAAAAAATTATTTCTTTAAATAATTTAATAATTTTACCACTTTTAGTAACTCATAACTGTAGCATTGACCATGGTAACTTAAGAGTTTCAATAAAGTTGATGTCTGAAACACAAATCAATCATAGCTGTCATAATTCGAGCTCTATTCTTTTTGTAGAACTCTTTCCTTTAGCAATAAGTCTGCTTCATGAAAGAACTGACAATGAAAGCAGGACATTGTGATTAACTTCATGTCATTTTACAACAGCAGAAACTTACAGCAACTTTTACCCTATAAAAAGTGCTAAGAGTGGGTAAAAGAATGCTGCTGAAGAACAGTATAGTGCAATATTTTCGGATAACAATTTTTGCAGAAAGGAATACACTATTAAAAACCTCCTTTGGAATTATGTTGTTACTTCATGATCCAGATGGAGTCGTTGCATTATTTTAATTAATAACAAGGTAAAAAATATTAAATCAAAAGTGTCTTAGCTCTGTTGAAAGCTGTGTATGGAAGATTCTTGGCAATGCTAATCATCAGATACTTTATTCCTCTGTGCTTAATTTTATTGATAGAAGGCACTAAAGGCTTCTCAAAAATTCCTATGAAATTCTATTAAGTATATCATAGGGGAACATTGGGAATTTTTACATAGGAAAGCTGTCTGTTACAACCTTCTTGGGGACTTTAAAACACAAGCCTTTTCAGTAACTTTTATTTATTCACCCACTATAAAAAGGTATTGTTAGAAGGAAGACAAAGGAAATGATTTCTCTAGGATTCAATTAAATCTCCCCCAAATTTTAATATAGCTTTCAATTATGATAAAAATGAATTACTTGTTATCAATGGGAATGAAAACCTGGTTTGAGGCAAGAAACGTTTTCTTTAAATTATAATAAACACTGAAACATAACAGAAAATAGCCTTTAGAAACTGCAAGTGAAAAATAATATTAAAGTATCTGAAGAAGGCACTACTCTATTAGTTTTTATTCTGTTTGCTGAACATTTGAAATATTTTCCATTTAAATGCTTTTTCTTTATCAAAAATTATTAGCAACAATAGTATCATTGAAAACAGTTATAGTGAATATATTTGATTAAATGTCCATTTTCATTTCAGAACTATAATTTCAAATAAGGATTTCCATTGGCAATACTTTAATCATTGGCTAAAATAGCCTCTCATTTGTTATAAACCTGTAAGAATTTTGAGTAGTTCAATTTTCACACATGTAAACAAGAATTATTGCTTGAATATTTGAAAACACCCTCAAAAGAGAAATGTTCTGAAGAGTATATAGAGGCTCAAATGTCAGCATAGGCAATTCATCCTTGTGGTTAAAACAACAACTTATTTCTACCAAAATGTCAATTATCATCAACATTTTTAGAGAAAAATCCTACTCTTTTCTATACCATTCTTAACTCATCTTAGTTATGACAAGGATGACCATGTAATTTATCATCCAACCCAGAACAGTATGGAGAAGGAAAGAGAATGCTATTAATAGGCATAGACCAAGAAGGTCTCAAGCAAACTGAGCTCACTGGTCACCTTAGGTATAGCTTTCTTCCTTTATCATCTTTCTGCCATTAAGCTGAAAGTGCACACGAGTAGTCATCTACTCCAAATTATAATGTCTACTTCCAGGGAACATAAGTAATGATGGGAAGGAGTGGGAGTTGGGGGGAGGAAAATGACAGACATTTTTCTTTAAAGTTTGAAAAAGAAGGCAGAAAGGAAGAGAAGACCTAAATAAATAAATAAATAAATAAAAAATAAGACTATAGCAGAGAACAAAGTTTAAAATAAATAATCACACCACTTGCCTTACTTCTTGCTTTGAACTGGCTTTTTGCTTTCCATTTAGCCTTTAGCCTACTAGTAGAGATTAGTAGTTTGTTTAGATTAGTCATTTGTTATTATTATTAAGCAGCTCTAACTTCAATTTAATTTGGCAGCCACACAAATCTAAACAAACAATAGAATGAGAAGTAGGCAATTCCATCAGGTTTCATTAATGAACCAATACTCAAAGCTATTTCAAAGGGTCCAGTGCTCTCAAATGGCAGTTATGCTAATTTAGTCACTGTCAACTCATCATCATACATTTTTAATAATACCTACTTTTTTGCGTATGTTACAGCAGGGAAGAGAGTATTCACCACTACTGATTTCTAGTCTTCTTTGTGACAACCTATATCTAAGCCCCAATGTTCTGGGTGTAAGTCACAGAAAATAATACCCTAACATCTGACTTAGGCCAGCAAATGGCATTTGGCCTAAGGTTGACTCAGTTACTAAAACTGCCAGCACTGCTGTAAGCCCATTGTAAGCTGATGTTATTTTTGACATTAGTATTTTTAAAGCTAGTTCAGATAAAGAGGAGGCTCAAGGCCAAAAAATGCTTGTAAGTAAGATTCATTTCAGGACAACAATATGTTACACAAACCATGATACTAAGCCATTGTTTTAGGTGACATAGGCAAACTCTTGATATAAATTAGAAATGAATAGAAGACCTTGCAGATCTATGACAGTATGTTGAAGCAAATTTTACAAAAGCATAAAATAAGTGCCAATGAAAACTAAAAATCTAATTTTATTTTTAATTTTAATCAGTCAATAAAGAACATATTGAACAAAATGAAAACTATCATTAAAATATCTTAATACAATCTGAAATTAGGAATACTAAAAAAAAAAAATTATCCTTTATATATCTGAGTTTTTTATTACTACCTCCCAAACAGAGAATTTGGCTTTACTGCATGAAGCGTCTTTCCTAGGCTTTCTTCATTTAAATCACTAGGGTCTCCATTGGGGATACCTTGGGTTGTTCAACAACTATGCCAACCTTCTAATATTTCTTCCTGAAAAGCTTAAAAACTACACTTCCTGTATGTTCCTATTGCTTAGGTTCTTGGTATGATTTAGGTTACACCAATTAGAAATGCTAAATTAGGTCTCCATGGGGCCCTAAGACCCAGTTGTGATATGGTGTTTTACAGCAGAGGTGTAGAGAGGTGATGCTTCCCAATGATGGAGCCAGTATCTCCATCAGTAGCTTAGTTCTGTAACAGAGCTTCAAGAAACTCAAGATAAAGGTTATTTATTTGGTTTTCAGTCATTCCAAATATTCTGTAAGTTGTTTAATAAATATTCTAAATAGTCTCCTTCTTCTTGAATTAGCTAACATGGATTTGTTCTTTGAATCTTGACTAATGCAGTACCTCTTAAAATAGTAATAAAAATTATAAGTTTCCTGCTGGGCGTGGTGGTGCATGCCTGTAATCCTAGCTGCTTGAGAGGCTGAGGCAAGAGGATCACAGATTCAAAGCTAGCCTCAGCAATTTAGCCAGGGCCTGAGCAACTTAGTGAGACCCTGTCTCTAACTAAAACTATATAAAAGGACTCAGGATTTGGCTCAGTGGTTAAAGGTACCTGGGTTCAATACCTGATGTCAAAAAAACAAAACAAAATACAACAACTAGTTTTCTTATTTAAAAAATAAAAGAAAAATGAAAAAGTAATGAGCATAAATTTCTTCTAAGAGAGCATTTGGTCTTCCCACTTTGGCCTATTATTAATATTTCTCCAATATTTTAGCCACTCCCTCTCCTACCTCTCCATACATTCTTTTGTTATTCTTTAAGAAAATAAAAATGATCAAGTTGGTGTGTTCCAGAATGTTGACTTGGCTTTTTTCATAACCCCATCCCTACCTTGGATATTTAAAAATCTTGACATAGGTCACACCATTTCCTTCCATTTGAAGACTTAATTATATTTGGATGTGATGAAAGCTAGAGTGGGCAAACAAAATTTTCCCTAAGGATCTTTTCTTTAGAGTGGTATACTGCAGATTCAGGTTGATATCTAGTAGAGTAAATAACTCCATGAATGATATTAATGGTTACATAAGAAAGCTAAGAGAGATTTCACAGTGCTCTATGTATAGCTATTACTCTGAAGAGACTTGAAACCTACTTGTCTAGGTGTAAACTGAAATAAGTTTGAAGTAGAAAATAATAGGCAAGTCCCCTGGGTCTATGAATATATGTATTTATAACTTCATGGAAACCATAAAAAACATAGCATTTAAAAAATCATGTTCAGAGCAAGCATTTTGTGAACAGTTTAGGAGTGACGTACATAAAAATCTCAAGGACTTATTTTGTTCTCGCATATAAAATGTATAAATAAATTCTTTAGCATCTTTTAGTAAATCTAGATATTAATATCTGTATCATATTATTGAATAACAAATTACCAATAAACTTAGTGGCTTAGAACCACACCCATTTATTATCTCATAGTTCTATAAGTCAGAAGCCTGAGTAGACTTGATTGGATTCTCTGTTCAAGGTCTCACCAGTCCCAAATCAAGGTGGTGAAGAAGCTGAACTCTTATCCAGAGGCTCTCAGTTCTGTCCTCTGTACTTAAGATCTGTCTTCTAAGTCCTCCTTCCTTTTCTATGTTTGACTGAAACCGAGTGGTTTTATTATCCCTCTTCCTGCAAGTAGAGTTTTGGTGTGTCAGCCCTTCACTGGACTCTCCCCGTTTCTTCCAGTCTAAGCTGGCAGTGTTCCTGCTGGTATAATTTTCTCAAGAATTTCATGGGTCTCTTATGAAGGGCTCAGTGATGCTCCCTATTAGTCAAACCATGTCCAATGAATCTTTTTGAGATAACTCTTTCTCCATCTTTGGCTTCTCTTAGATATTAAAGGGCAGCATTCTTGAGTCATCACAGAAGTCCTCTAATTTAACTAACAAGATCTATAAAGTACAACCTTCATCTTTTATGTCCAACCACTCTAATCTTTTGATTTTTCAAAAGTTTCAGCAAAGTGTTATGCAGCCAAACCCTTGGCTTCCTTTTCTTTTTCTTTCCATGCCATATTTTCAGAATCAGTCTCTTAATTTGCATCTTTTGTTCTCTGAATAGGCAGAGATTTTTCCAAATCATAAGTCCAACTTCCTTTTTGTTTAACAGTTAACCTGAATTTATCTCTCCTCTCACATTTTACTCTAAGCAGTAAAAGAAACAGGTGACATTTTCAACACTTTAGTTGGAAATCTCCTTGACTAGATACCCTAGCTTGTCTTTCACAAGTTCTATTTTCCACATAACTGGAGGAGACAATTCCACAAAGTTTTGCCACTACATAACAAGAATCTCTGTACTTTTAGTTCCCAATAATATGTTCCTCATTTCCTACTGAGCCTGCAACAACATCTTTAATGTCTGTATTTCTATTAGGAGTCTGAGCTTCTACCTACTTCCTCATTCCAGAGCCACTTTTATATGTTAACTTTTGTTATGGCAGTACCCACTTTTAAGCAGGTAATCTAGACAGAAAGGTCCTATTTCTGTGAGTTGTTATAACAGCCATAAGTTTGGTTTTTATATTTCTGTGGTGGGTTTAGTGTGCCATCTTAAAGAGTTTCAGCAACATTAATACAATTCAATAGTAGCCCAAGTTTATGATGTATATATTGTTTGACTATTTTTACAGATTAAATGTACTGCATTAGCACAAAAATTTGGGTATAGGCATAGCTTAATATGATGTCAAAGACTGTAAATGCAAACCCTATCTGTTTCCTTCACAGTTACCTCCCAAAAGTCAGCAGCCTCACTCTTGAATTCCTCTCCATCAGACTTCCATGTTTCTTCTGTCCATTTTTTTCTGTATCACCCTGAGATTCTCACACAGTTTACATACAGGTATCTTTATGTCAATCATCCATGAGTCCTTTTGTACAAGCTATATCCTAATATCCTCTTATTTTACATTTTAATGTGGATAGGAGATTTTCATGAGATAGATATGAAGTATATGTTATATTCATGTCTTACAGACAGAAAAATTAAAAAAAGATTGGTAAGTATTATTGCTCCAAAGGCCTTTCCTCTCTTGATTTGAATTTTAAGTTCTCAGCTGAGGTTTCCCAAAACAAAAATTCACCACACACACATCACTTTTATTGTTCCAAAGGCCTTTCCCCCTTCTTTCATAAGTTCTATTTTCCACATAACTGGAGGAGACAATTCCACAAAGTTTTGCCACTACATAACAAGATCTCTATACTTTTAGTTCCCAATTTTAAGTTCTCAGTTGAAGTTTCCCAAAACAAAAATTCACCACACATATCAGTTTTCAGCCTTTTGGCTAAGGTCAAGTGAAATTTACCACACACAAAACTTACTGCAAAGATTAGTTCAACTTCTTCCAATGTGAAGAAGTAGAAGTCATCTTCACTAGAGCTCAAGATCTGAAAATGTCAGTCGAAAGAAATAATCTTGAAAAAAATTCCAAGTTAGCAAAAAGAAAGTCTTACAATACAGTTGCTATGGTAACTGCAGTGTACCCTGTTGCAAACTAGTAGATGGTTAGTAAAGTGAATCTGAATTAGATTCTTTAGGATAAAGACATATTCAATAAATACAAAGTTTAGAGAATTCAGAAATAATATGTCAGTTTTAAAATCCTTTCAGGAAGATATTTTAAATATATGGCCAAATTTAAAATCCATTAAAATGGGCTCAGTTTTTTGACCTGCCTATGACTCCTCAAATTCCTCCTTTGCAGCTTTGTCTGGAGAGCTTTAGCTCATGAACTCTGTCATCTGCATCCTGCTCCACTGTATTGAGAGATACCTACTGGGGTGGGGTATGGATGAAAGTTTTCCATAATTAATACTAATAGTTGTTATATTATGGAGGTCACCACAGAATTTTCCTTGTTCTGTTTTTTCTTCATCATGGTATGTCCTAAAGGACTTAAGTATCTAAAACAAGTTAGGGACTTTTTCAACGGTTAAATCATTCGATTGTAATTGAATATGTCAAAGATGAAGTTTATTTATAATGCATATAATCTACAATATTCTGATATGTGTGTGTGTTTAAATTTTTTTTGTAGTTGTAGATGGACTGAATGTCTTTATTTTATTTGTTAATTTTTATGTGGTACTGAGGATCGAACCCAGTGCCTCACGCATGCTAGGCAAGCACTTTGCCACTGGGCTACATCCCCAGCCCTGGTGTGTGTGTTTTTAAAGATGACCTATACATATATATTGGGGGTAGAATGTTCACATGCTGCCTTAAAAGCATGAATTACCTATTATATATTTTCATAGCCCTGAATTTGGATAATAAAATGTAAAAATTATACATTGTGTTGTTTTGACCTATGTATATATTGTGTAATATTTAAACCAAGTTAAACATGGTTATCAAACATTAATCATTAGTTTATGGTGAAAACTTTCAATATCCTTTTTTCTAGTTCTTTGAAATGTACAGCACATTATTGTTATCAATAGTCATCCTCCCTTGCACACTAGTCATCCTTCCTTGCAACACCACACCATAACTTCTTGCTCCTAACTTGTATTCATTCTTAGTAAATAATTAAATATTTAATACATAGTGGAACACTCTGCTGTAAGCCAAAGATCTATATATTATATGGTTTAGATGTTTACAATGCAAAAAGAAAATGATCCCTAAGAATACATTTATTGTGAAGAATTCTAAAATATGTGAGGAATCACAGTCTAATTCAATATAAGAAAGTACATTATTTGACATAAGGTAGAAAATAAATGAAAAAAGAATATTTGAATGATTATATTATTAATCATTGTGTGTGTGTGTGTGTGTGTGTGTGTGTGAGAGAGAGAGAGAGAGAGAGAGAGAGAGAGAGAGAAAGANTAGCAAGGACAGCCTGAGGTTGTTACTATTGCCTGATGGAGAGAGAGAGAGAGAAAGAGAGAGAGAGAGAGAGAGAGAGAGAGAGAAAGAGAGAGAGAGAGAGAATGGATAACACCTCTGCAGAAATGAATAAGTAGACTTTTGTGAGTAGCAGATGGTGTGTGAATTTTTCAACAGACTGCCTCACTGTTTGTTATGCTTATATTGCCTACAGAATCTTTTGAGTGATATAATTACTAGGACAGTTGTTTGTTGTTCAAGCAATACCCACTTTTTGGATTTAGAAATTAAATTTCAGGAAAACTAATGGACTTGCTCAAACCAGTGCTGTTTGAGTTTCTGAATCAGATCAAAATTAAATTCTTCTGATCCCAAAAGCTATGAGTTTATACAAATTAGCACTTTCATAACTTACTATCAAGTTCATGTAGATGGAAAATACTTTCATGAAAATTAGTGGAAACAAGGTGAGAATTCCTGATAAACTGATGCTATTATATCAAAGAAAGAACAGCTGAATATTTTGTTTCAATCAATTGCCACAGTTTCTCTAATTCATGGCTGAATTAATGGGAGAAACTCTGTAATTTTCCTTATTTAAGATATCCCCCAAATCGGGAGGTAGCGTGGCCGAGTGGTCTAAGATTTCCCCAAAATAACTTAAAAATAGGAATATATTTTATAGTTTTATGTACAAGGATTTCCCCCTAAATTTTTTGTCTATTTAAATAACTCCATTAAAGAAGAGTTTATATTATTTAAATGTTATAGTATTACATGTCATTCAGTGTTTCTCACAAACAGTATTCTGAATTATGAAAGTATACCCTAGGCATTTTTAAGTCACAAAATCAGTAACGACTAGATCAAATAAAGGTTTGCATAAATGAGAATTAGGATTATCAGGCAGTCTTCTTGACATTCAAATACCATTCTATAAGACTGGTCATAGCCAAGTTTGATGACTGTGGTTCTGAGCCAATGGTTCTGAGCTGCCCTGTCCAGGTGGATTCCTCGTGGAGCATGGTCTGCATTGGCCACTTTGAATATGCCACGATGGTTGTGGAAACAAGGGAGGCATCAGGAACTGGGTCTACCAACCATTGTCCCTATGTGTTGGTCTTTTAGTAAATTCAAGTGAACACAATTCTAAATGGAATCTGAATCTTCATTTTGGCCAATCTTATAGCCCAGACCAGTTTTAGTGACCTGGCTCACTGCAGGGTCAATGACAATCATATAATGAATGTCTACAACCATAAGGATAACACAATAACAGATCTAATCTGAATGCTAAAAATGGGCTCAACAAAGAAACTAACTCCAGAGCATTGTGAATGAAAGATACCACTTAACAATGTGAAGTTTCCTTAAAATATCACTTTAATATGCAATTCAAGAAGGAGGTTTAGTATATTGACTAAAAAGCTACAAATGTAAATTGGATGCTAACAATAATGTGAATTACTTTTGCAGGCAACTCAACCAGAAGAGGGCTAACAATGTTCTAATTAGAGTATTGCTTAGTTTCTTAAAGTAGATCATGAAATGAGAAAATATTTGAGTATGTAAGTCTGATAAGTTAGTATGTGTCACTTTTTCTATCCTTCTGAGTCAAGTAATTTATCTCTCAAGTCTCTGCACAAATAGACTCATTACTGTAATTGTCTATTATTGCTTCTGAGGGCACAGCCATTCAAGTTGATTAACAAAGGTAAACTGTCCTGCTTGTTTTCTATGATGCTGCTTGTTTACATATAAGTCTTAGCTGCTACATTGTGGACTCATTGAAGGCAAGAACCAATCCTGTATTATTTATTTTTCTCCCTTCATTACAGAAACCAGCATATGGTGGGTACATAACAAAAGTTCCGGAATCACATCACTCTAGTAGAAAGACCCACATTCCATTTAGGAAAAACATTTCCAGCTCCCAGTTTGCTACATAATAGCGGCATTTAGACTCCCAATGGAGACGGAAATGGTGAAGTGCAGCTGAGTTTCTCAAAAGTTTTATGAATATATGCGGCTAGAAAAAAAGGCAAGGTGAAAGTGACATTATAAACACATTGGCTTTTTCATTCTTGGATGAATGAAGGCATATAACCCACTTGGGTATCTCAGTCAGCATCATTTTCTTGAATATAAAAGACAAAAGTGCATATTCTTACAAACCTTTGAAATGCATTAGAGACCCTGAGTATATTTCCTTAGCAACATGCAGGAGCTGCATTTAGTTTTGGGATGCTGCCAGCTCATTTGATAGCTTTATGCTTAGGGAGGAGGACTAAGGGTTTGGGACTGATAAAGCAAGAATAAGACATTTTGAAGTTCACTAAGCAAATTCTGAAAATATCTCAAAGCAATAATAAAATATTCATTTATGTAAACATTTCTTGATATTATCTAGGATTGTCACTTTTATGCCTTATAAAACTGGAATCCAGGAGTAAAATAAATGTATGTAATATAGTTTTTTACTTTTAACATAATAGCAATTAGTATATAAAAATTTTAAATCAAAGTATGGGAATAGTCTTGAAGTTTTGTGTTGCTGATTCCTCTACCCTTCCCTCTCTCTGTATGTATATGTACTGGGGATTGAACCCAGGGGCACTTTACCTCTGAGCTACATTTTCAACTATTTTTATTTTTTGAGACATGGTCTTGCTAAGTTGCTGAGGGTCTTGCTGAGTTGCCCAGGTTGGCCTTAAATTTGCAATCATCATGCCTCAGCCTCCTGCATCACTAGGATTAATGTGTATACCATAGCACTTGGCGCGCTCTATATTTTTAAGAGCTCTAGTAATATGTACATAATAGCACCTGACGTTAAAAAACTGTCTTATATCGTGCCCAAATAATTTGAGGACTCCTCCACTCCCATGTCACTTTCACCACTTGAACCTGAGACAAATTATGATAATATGTATATTTCTGTTACTTCAAATTTCGTATTTATTGCAATACACTCATTACAAATATTCCCAGGGGTCAAGAGATACAAGGTCCATTAAAAGAGCCAACAGAGCTGACAATACTTTTAATTAAAATGTCATAATCCAAAGAAGAAGTTTGTTTTTAAACATCTTCCCCCTCCAAGTATGCCATTAGTATGGACTGGGTATTAAAATTTCTTGCTTCTCCTTTTTCAGCTATGATCTGCTGGATCACTTTGTATGATAAACTCTGAAGAGTCAATAAGGAAGAGATTTCAGGGGCAGGGTCAAATGATTCTAGTTTTACTTAGTGACTAACTTACAGTTCTCACTACATTGATGAGAGACATACATGAGGTCTATAGAATCAGATGAAATACAATGTCTTCTTGCATTAGGAGATTCTACAAGAAAGAAGGACTAAAAGAATATTATGGTATATGAGATTTTCAATGATATTTATGTAGTACTCAGGACTTTCCAGCAAAAAATGTGCAGTTAAGACCAGTCTATTTTTATAAGCTGATTTTAAGACACTGGACAATTATAGCTTACAAGTCTCAAAATACAATAAACATGTCTCCCCTCTCCCCTTTTTTCTTTTGACAGTGCTAGGAATGGAAACCAGGGCCTTATACCTGCTAAGCAAGTGTTCTAATGTTTTTTTTTAAATAATGTTACAATGATTATAAATATTCTACTAAGTAAATCACCTAAGAGAACTAAACTGGAATTGCATATTTTAACATGACAGTATGTTTCTCTATTAGCCCAACTAGTCATAAATGACTTGATATTTTTTGACTTCTACAATGGTAATTATCCCATAATTTTTCAAGAAGAAAACATCTTGTATATTGTCAACAAATGAGAGTCTGGGAAACCAGAATGATTTTCCAGTGGAGGAGCATTATTTTTTCAAAATTAAAGTTATCATAATTCAAATGTTATACTGGAGAACAAAATCCTGACATTATAACATAAATTGTGTATTTGGAAAGTTTATGCATTGCCACAGGTGTGTCTTAATAACTCAATAATCATTAAACAAATTTATTTTGGTATTTACTTTTCATTGTTGAATGGAATTTAAAAAGTTCTTTATGTGCAAAAATGCTAGAAGTCTCCTTCAATATTGTAAAGATCAATGTGATGCCATGGGTATTTTCAGTCCAATTTGAAATTAAACAATGTGGTTCTTAGCATTTAATTTTCTTCCTCATGGATTTGGATTGCTCTAAAATTGATCGAATTTTAACTGACAGTGTTTCCAGGACAGAAAAGAGGAAAAGGACATTGATGCTGAATAAAGACAAATGTGGATTCAGGTCTGGTTCTGTGCTTGTTGATGTGGGTTACATCAGACATCTCAGCCTCTGTAAACCACGATTTCCTCACCTACAAAGTGAGCATAAGACTATTGCCCACCTTTAAAGGGCTTGTACTGAGGATTAAATGAGACAGCATGGCAAAGCCTTCAACATAAGACTTGACAGAGCATACACACTTTGTATTAACCCCAGTTAATGTATATACTAAGTTCCCAGGCAGCCCAAATTATTAATTTGGTTGTGATGGTGTTTGTTTCAGAGTACAAGCATTAGTAAAGATTATTTTTTTAAATAGAGTTTCCATGTTCTAATTTTTCAAAAGAAATTCTTTTCCATTCTAATAACTAAGGCAGTGGCTTAGGATCTTAAAACAACTACTGTTATGTTTTTCACTGTTTCATGGTAAAGTCATACATATCATGATCATACTGTATAATTTTAGGATACTTTATAGTACTCGGAGTGCTAGTTCATATATTTCATGTAACTGCAGCAATAACTCTATGATGTCAGTCTAGTAAATAGTATCTCCAATTGACCCTTTATAAAGGCAGGTTGATTACCTGACAAACTTCACAGGGCTAGTCACTGACAGAACTCTGACTAGATGCAGTTCTTAGCCAGGTACTTCCTCCACACCACCTCTCTTCCAAACTACAAGAATTCTGTTTTTTATAGATATAGAGAATCAAACTATGCTACATTATTCACCAATATTTCTCCTATCATAGTTAATTTATTGGAAGTTAAATGTAAATCTCCATTCAGAAATGCTTCTGTGGCAATTTGTGACCAGTTTTAAAGCTGAGTCAATTCAGAACACTTTCATTGAAAGACTTCTCTGAGGATTGGCATTGCACTTGACCCCATGGGATATATCAAAGCAAACTCACAGAAACTCTGCTCTCAATAAGTTTAAAAGCCAACTGGAAAAATTGCCAAGAGACAAAAAATATACCTAAAATAGAGAAGAGCCAATAAAAAAGATGTTAACATTTTTAAAAAGTGGATTCCTAAAAAAGGGCCAATGATGATTAGGTAAAGGAACAATTTCAAAAAGGGCTGGAACTGAAAAGAAATAATGATAAAAATAGTTTTGTTCCAATGAAAGAATCATCCTATTTTTAGAATTTTGAAGTTCACAGACAGGAGAGAAACTGTAGTTAGAATCCACAACACCCACCAACCTTTTCTGCAAGATAAAAATATTTATGTTGGTAATCTTTATTGGATTCTGTGTATCATATATATTCAAATGCAAATAACATGTCACTTGGTCTCAATATCCAGAGGGTTTTTTCTCAAAATAAATATTTTTGCATAGTGTAAATCTATAAAAACTGTATTACAGAACTTACACAGATTTTAATTTGTTGCAAAGTAAAACAGCAAGACAGTTTTTGAGCAGACTTTTTTGTCTGCTTATAGATACTATCCCTGTCAAAGTGTTTTTGGTGGGGAGTGTCTGAAACTCTATTTCCAAAGAGCATTATAACATTTAAAATTGTAAAATGTCTTTGTGCCTACACATATCTTTTAACTCAATCCAAAAACATTTTATATTCGGTAGCACAAGAGAATAGTATTTTATTTTCAAGCAAGGTACATAACTGTGGAGTAATTGTGGAGTAATTTGTTTTCCACATTGCATATTTTAAGAAGTACTCATATGTTATTTTGTTTCTGGCTCCATATCCACTGGTATAACGTATCCTGTATTTTTACATAATAGTCTCACTATCCCCATTTCAAGGATTTTGAATGCCTAATAGAAGCATGTTTAAAATATACACATACAATATGATTTTTTAAATTAACAGCAATATGCTTTGGAATATTAAATATTAATAACAGATTTTTATAGATATTTTAATTTTATCACATGCCATTTCTCTTACTACTTTTAAGCTTAATAAAAAATTTTATGTTTCAGTGATTTATTTTCTGATTAAAATTGGGCATCAAACAGACTGCTTTCTGTGCTACCTTATCTGTCATTATACTCCTTTATAAACCAACCCAAATCATCTTGAAACTTGAAAAGTCATTTTCTAAATATAAAAACTGAAATTATAGTAGAATCACCAATTGTCTATAAGTAGTTTTTTAAAAAAATTAAATAGTTGTGGGATAATCAGTTATGATTGGGGCCTAAGCGCATCATTCATGTTGGGTCGTCAAAGTGGATACTGGAATTCACTGCTTATCAGATAGGGTGACAGCAGGTACCAGTGCTTGAAATATGTGTAGTGACCAGGCACCTACATGAATAGTTATACTTGGGATTTGTTTCACCTACATGAATAGTTATACTTTGGGATTCACTTCAGTATGAAAAGTGAATGGTCAGGAATTATGTCTTAAAGATGCATTTATTTTCATAAATTATCAAATGAGCTTAATAATTACAGGGAAGCCAAATGGCCATTACTAATTCATGTCCTTAAGTATGGTATTCTCAAGTGAATTAATTGGTTTTAAGTTATCAAACATTAATGGTATTAGAAGCTTAGGACTTTTAGGTAGGTCCTAAAGGCAGCAGACACAATGAGAAAGTCAACTTCCCTTTATTTTCCACAGAGATTTTATCCTGAGGCCTATGAAAGAGGTTATGTTCTCTTATGAAGAGAACATTAATATCCAGGTGAAGAGGATTTTTCAGAATACCAAGGAATTCTGAAATGCTATATAAACCACCTTTGGAAAATAAGGTTACACTACTATGTAAATCTGAATAAAAATTATAATTATTTTAGTAATGATATAAGAAGTACATATAGAGTAACTGTTTCTACATTTGTAGAAATAAACTAGCCATATCTGTTAACATTTATACAAAGTTCTTTTTTACATGTTGATCAACTAATGGAAAACACTGCTGTTAGTTGTAGGATATATAGATTGAGACTAGAATTTCAAGTAGAATTTGAAAAGGACCCTCTTTGTTCAGAGAAAAACACATAAAAAAGGTTAAGAGTGCCCTGTGACATGAGCTCTTTAAATGGTGTCTGGAATTTAGAGCTGACCAACACCACACACTGACATTGTTAAAGGCCCATCTCATTACTGGAGGGTGGTATCATAGTAGTTTCTGTGTTTGATCAGCTCAAAGAAATCATGGACATTCTTGAAATGCTTCAGTAGACATTTGTCAGCACAGTATTACCTTCAGAAAGCACAGCTTCTGCTTTCTGACCTTCACATATTTCTCTCTTTTGCTCTGAAAAAAAGGTGTTTGCTCCTTTATTGCAGTTTCATGCTTTCTGAAGACTTCATACTGAGCAAAAGTTGGATGATCCAAATGAGAATGTCTCACAGTGGTAGCACTCAAGGAGGGTACACATCTGGGAGAGTAGGTGCTATGGTTTCACCTGAGTCTTGGTTCTGCCTCACTCTAGGATTTGTGGTTTCTTCTTTGATATTTCTCAACATTTTCTTATCTAGACTTCCTGACCCAGATTATTTGGTTACAGCTGGACCTCATTTCTGACATGTCCAAGAATGAGGATGTGAGCACAGGAGTCAGGGAATACTAGTGAACATTGAAGACTGCAGAAACTTCCAGTTGTGACAATTTCTAATTTAACATTCACATTCCTATGGTGAATTTTACCTTTCCTGGAAGAAGGTTTTCTGTGTTTCTGCTGACAAACAGATCCCATTTCTGTTCACTTCTATTCATTTCTCTGGATGGAACTTTCCACACATATTATCTTGAGACACAAACTTTGTAAGTTTTCAGAAACTCTTAATTGCTTCCTTCTTTTTCTCTTTCTTGGTTTGCACCCACCTCTACACTTTCAGACTTAGATACTGTAAGCCAGAAGAAAAGAGGTAGCACCTCCTAGTGATGTGAAACTCCGTCATCAGAAAGTAGGAATCAGGAGGCAACAAGGTATGGATCTTCTAAACTGTCTGCAGAGAAAGTTCCATATATTGGACAGACCCACCTGCTGAATGCACTGCTGTCATTCAGACTCATTCCTTTCCAGACACATTTTGAAGTCATAGCCAACAAGGTATCTCATTGGTCTACAGCTTTCCTTGTCTTACCTATACTCTCAAATAAAAACAGCATTTCAGTCTTTGCTTCAGGCTCTGTTTTCTAGAGAAGAGATTCTCATAAAATAAAATGCAGGTTCTGTCTCAGGACATCTGGGATGAAGCCTAAGACTGTCCTTTCTAAGTTAGGCCTTTCTCCTGGTTCTTCATGTAACAAGGTTCTAGAAAACCAAAACTAAGACAGACCTCATCATTACTCAATGTAAGTTCCTTGAGGGTCAAGACACTGTATTTACATATGTGTATATGTGCATGCACATTTTTTATTGTTCTACTCACTGAATCTATAGTATATTTTTGAGTGTAGGAAGTGTTCAATAGATATTTGACTAAATAGTAAATAAATGAATTTTCCTAGATGACTTCAGCAGTTTCTAGGCATAATGAAAATTACTGATTTTAAAATTAAAAATTTTAGGGAGAATTGCATTGTCTGGAGGTGGGCCTTTTGTGTTTTTGGTGATTGACAGGTAAAGGTGGAATGCCTAATATAGTCACACATTAATATTACCCCAGAATCTAGGCATTAAAGTCAAAAGCCAATAAAAAAGTAAGAGATTTATTTTAGAATTTTCTTGCTGGTTTTGAAGTACTGATGAACAGTAATGAGGTATCTAGTTCAGGAAAGCTGATGCTGGGATTCCAAAGGTCAATCCTACTTTTAAAAGCTTGCTTGTCTTCTGACAGGTGTCAGAGAGCAAAGAAAGGTGTGCTTAAGATCCATTACATTGGTAGCATCTCATGTTTACTCACCCAGAACTTCACTTTTCATACAATATCTTTTATTATAGAGGGTGAATGGCAGTAGTCTGCTGAATTTTAAAATAGTGTATCATGTATAATTCATAAAAATTGCCAGTAGCATCAACATCCTCTTCTGGAATTTGTCCTACTTAAGAAATGTCACACATTAGACTTGTGTGATAGGTGTTAAGCCTGTTACTAGTTGTAACTGACCTTATCCCACTGCCCCTTCCACTGCTACCAACAACCATCTGGACACTTAAGACTTACAACAACAATGTCAATAGCTATTCTTTTCTCTTACGCTTTAATTGTCATAGAGACATGGAAACAACTGAATAGAGTTTTCATATATGGAGTTCCTGACAAAGGAATGATACTAACTGTGGTACTATATGCCACTGCATTTGTTTCTAAATGATTTTGTAAAGGTCAGGCTCTCACAATTGAATTTTAAGGAGTTATTTCCAAAGACCACAAGATAAATATCTTTCTACCAGGAACTCTCATTTGGAAGGACTTTTTATTATAGTGGTTCTTGTGGTTGGTGTGCCAGGAGCACCAGCAGCACCTGAAAACTTGTTAAAAATGCAAATTCTTGGGCTCCATCCCAGCCCTGATGAATCAGAGACTCTGTCAACTGTTTTAACAAATCTAGGTGATTCCAATGAATGCTAAAGTTTGAAAACCACTTCTCTGTAGAAAGAAAGTTGCTGGGGCTGGGATTGTGGCTCAGTGGCAGAGTGTCTACCTCACACATGTGAAGGACTAGGTTCAATCCTCAGCGTCCATCTATAACGAAAAAAATATTTTTTAAAAAGTACCAATAGAATCCAGATATAAATGGAATTCAGGATATTCTGCATAGAAATATTTTAAAACATGGCATATGTCAGTGTTTTAGAACTAGGCTTGATCTATTTCACTACAGAAGAGGTACTTATTAAAATATACAAGCCTTGACTCCACCCAGACCCAGTGAATCAGTGTCTGGGCAGGAGCTGATTGCATGTTATAGGACATTCTAGACAGATTTGAGGCACCAAGCACAAGAACATATAATAGTGTTTGAGAACATCAGCAATCTCTGGGTAATGGGTCCAAGAGTGACCTTTATTTTCTACATACTTTTAAAATATTCTTAATTGGATACAATGATCATATATTACATGTATAATCAGAAAACAACAAGGGGATTATTTTAAATGATGGTAGCATATAGAATAATTAATATCAAGTCATCATAGAGACCTAAGAGCTTGAGGGATTTCTTTTGTTTATAGCTGAAAAGTAAATAGCTGAGATTTTGGAGTAATACTGTCTGAGCTCCAATCCTAGTGACTGAGTGATGATCTATGTAACTTTCCTCCTAGGAATCTCAGTTTCTCTATCTCTTAATCAGAGATGGTAATAATAGTGTATATTTCACAGGGTTGTTGTGAGAATCAAATGAGAATACTTATAACAGTACTTAGTGCATGGCAATTCAAAATGTTAGCTACTAATAATACAAAGGTATCTGTTTTATGGTTATACATGACAATATGTTTTATGGCAAGTCTTAGTTCAATCTTCTGTAAAGGTCATATATTGATCAATTGATCAATTTTTACTGTAATACTTAAACTAGCAATGATTAAGTGGTCTATGTCTTCTTTCTTCATGGGGAGTAACTTTCTGCCTCATCTCTGACTGCAGTTCCTCTCATCTGCCTTTTGTCCATTGCCATGACTCTCACTCTCCTTTTGTCAAAAAGCCACCTTTCAGCTTATCTTATATTTAGTGATCAAGGTCTTTCTTTCTCTTTCTACTTGTCCCCATTAGTGTGGTGTGCCATCTTTATTTGACTCCCAGATTTCTCTGTGCACTTAATGAATGTTTGCTAACATATTGCTATATTTTTACAAACTATATTTTTGTTTTGGACATCATTAATAATTAGGTTTCTGAAGCTCTGGAAAATAACTACACTTCTGGATATCAAGTTAAGAATTGGTTTAAAGAACATTATCCCTGGATCTGAGTATCCAGGGCAGGGAGTGGTACTGAGCTGCATGCACCCCAGCTGGGAGCTCCTGCAGCTAGTATCTACAGACCAGAGCCCAGCTAAAGTTTCCCTTACCCTAAAGGGACATCAGTATGTGTTGAAGGCCTAGCATCACCTGATTATTTTTTCTCTTAGACTTACTCAGAGCATTATAAAGTATTGAGAAAAAGAAGGTTAGGGGAGAAATTCATGCACTTTCTATTTTCTAGAACACTTTTACATTGGAAAAAAAATCTGAAGGCAGTGCTTTTAAGAATACAGTACACGTTTCCTTCTGTATTCAAGCACTGTACGAGGTATTGCATTTAGAGAATCACCTGGAGGGCTTGTTAAACACAGGTTTCTGGGGTCCACTTCAGAGTTTCTGATTCAGTACGTCCAAGAAAATTGGCATTTTAAAAATAAATTCACAGGTGGTATGGAGTCCACTAGTTCAGGGACCTCACTTTGAGAACTACTTGATATAATGTGGATATGAAATGTCCTCCAACACTCAAACATTAAAAGCTTTGTTCCCTGCTTGTTGCATATTACTCACATCTATCAATTCAGCCTGAGAAAGGGATCATCCTATACTCAGTCTATTTCAGAACCTCATCAAAAATAAATAAATAAATAAATAAATCATAACCCTTATATTATTGAGATTGACTATCAGTTTAACAATGGTTATTATTTTAGCAGCAAGATTTAAAATTTAGTTCTATCAATGCCAACCTCTATATTTTGGTATATCTATTTCATGTCTTTCATATTCAATATATATGTTTCATTTCCTCTTTAAGTTTTTGTACTTATAATTTCCCCTGCCTTGACTATTGCTTCACTCCTTGTCAATCCATGTCTATAACTTCTTTCAAAACATAGTTTCCCATGATTCAATTCCTCTAAAATGTTTAGAAATTTTGATTTACACAAATGATTCATTGGTTTTGTTTTCTAGGGGATAAATACAGTTAATTGTCCCTATATTAAATTTTCTCCTGTTTTCTAATAAATCCTGGCTGACTGATCTTATTTTTCATTTTGCTATCTTCCTCTAACCATAGCTCTCCTCCCATAAAAGCAGAAGATTATGAAGAGGATCAGAACTAATGATAGTATCTCCTATCAGTTCCTGAGTTTCTCCACATGTTATGCACAGGGTAGGGGTAAACAGATTATTTATGATTGGGAGACCAAGAGGAATCAGGAAAGCAGCAGACTTTTCAAACTTTCCCTCTAAGTGAAAAATCCCACACTCCCAGTGATAGCAATGACTAGGTGCTCTTAAATTTCTTGGCTCCAGAGGTCCCCAGATCCTAAACTGTTCATCTTTCTCTTTCACTTGGACACAATCACTGTGTTCAGGAAGACAGCACAGCCAGAAGTGTGATGGCTTTTGTTTTGCTTCAATTTCTGCTTCAATGTTTGGAGAACAGAATGCAGCTACTATGAAACAACACCTGGTCTGTTTACTACAACAACAATGTTATAAAACATGACTTTAAAAAAAAAAAGAACTGGATGACTGGGCCCCTGGACAAAACTCAAGCACAAATTATCACCTCACACTCATAATAACCATGGTAATTTGAGCATAGAATAGATGCCAAATGATTTGGGCCAGCCAGGTTATATTCTCCTGCTGTGCCGATGAACATTTCAGGTGCATCTTAATGTTGTATTGCTGTGAATATCAAAAGCACAGCAAGAGTCCCTAAAAGCTGGCAATAACCAATAAACTCAGGACTCACAGACTTCCAGGAAAAATATATATATTCAGCGTTTGTTTTACTAAGATAATCTATCATTTATTCTATCCGATTATTGGTTTGTACATTTTTATTACATTCTTTATTGACCTTTTTTAAAATTTTATGTTCAACATATATATCTAGTATCTCTTGCAGAAGCTGGATAACCAAGTCCTGCTCTATCCCTGCCTGCCCTATCCTCCCCAAACCCCAAATCTTACTCAGCCAAAAACCTCAGTGAGGATCAGGAAGCACAAACTTCAGGGCCCCACAGAGCAGAGGCAAGAAAGAAGCAATGATTCCTTGTATTAGAATATACCTTATTGATTTTTGCAAAGTAATCACTCAAAAATTAACTCTAAATATTAAGTCACTAGTATAAGTCTCATATTTATCAATTATCATTCACTTGAAGAGCCATCTTATAAATGAGATAGTGAACAGGCATCTTCCAATTCTTAACATTCTGACCTAATTTCTTAAAGGTCACTCTCTCTAAACTAGAAAGTTTATGTATCAGAATATATAGAAAATAAATGGAAGTTCCATCACTTTAAAAATTACCTTTAAAACATTCATTCAATATAAAGTGAGTATTGTAGCATATAAAAAGACCCAGAAAGATATGGGGATGGAATTCTAGTTCTGTCATTCATTAGTTATGTGACCTAGGCAAGTCTTTCAACCTCTTTGAATGCCAATTTTTGATTTTATAAAATTGGTGATGAGTATATTAAATATATATTAAATATAAAATACAGAAACTGTGAGGGTTTGATTTGACAAGGTCAAAAACACACCTTTTCTCTTTTTGCCTGAACCTGTTGACAAGGTTAGGCAGAGGTAACTCCTCTGCTTTTGCTCTAATCAACTTTCTGTTCTTTGTCTTATAGTGATTAGCTAAGACTAGAACTTCTTTTACTCCAGAAACTAGCTAGACAGAAACATTTCCATCCAGATGACTGAGATTTCCCTGATTGTGAAATCTCAACTGTGCATCCCCTCACCTAAAACTCTGTCCACTCCTCCCTGTAAAAGTCCAAGACAATACCACTTTACAGAGACACTCTTATCTTAAGATCTGGGCTGCACTCCCTATTTCAATAGCCTAAATAAAATTTACCTTTTTTCTGATTTTTGTCTTTGACAATATCAAAAACATAAAAGTACTTGACAGTCATCAATAATTAACATTTTATTACAGACTTTCTATGAATAGTACTCTGAATATAACTCATAGTGGGCATAAATATGAGAAAAATGTGTTTTCTGCATTGGTGTCTTCTGAATCTAGTTGCAGTTACATATATTCATGACCTTAATATCTTAATTTTGTAAGGTTTTCCTGACTTCCATGATGATAAGCTAATTTTGGAAGATCACTAAACAATATGAATTAATTCACAAACCACTTTAATGTGGACTTTATAGTCATATATTCATAAGAACTATAATGTTCAGCTTTGGTATGTATACTAATTCTTTATGACTTAGTTAAGATGGCTCTGTCTCCATGAAGTTTTTCTAATTTTTTCAGTAAGAAATAATATCTGTTCTCTGTGCTCTAGCTTGGGTGAAAAATAACTATGCATTGAAAAATCTGATAAAATTGCACAGTAAATAAATACATACTTGGTAACTTTTGGAGAGGTTATTATCCCAACCCTGAATATCTTAGTATACAATGTATAAATAAGACAGACTATAGTATAGGGCTTTAGAAATTTCACTTACTCCACCAAGTCAGAATCAGGAAACAGTATGGTATGATTGTGATGCAAAATTTTTCTTTCAACAGTAGGTTATCAATGGAATGCCAGTAAGTGTTAACAGATGACTCTTGGGGGAGAGGGAGTCATGATTTATAGTACTGCTGATATCTGTGGTGTAAATATTCCCACCACGACTGATTTTAAGCTACCAACATGTTACTTGCTGTAAATTTGAGAAGTAGTGCATACAAATCTCTCCTCCAAACTGGTGAGAGATGGTTTCATCACATCACAAGATGGTTATCTTTCTCTTTGCCTTCCTTCTGATGAATAGGATGATGTTATAGTAGGTCTAAGGGGAAGGGAAGACAAGAAACAGGGATTCACAGGAGGTTTTGTTCCCCAGTGTGCCCTCTGGGAATAATAGACCATCTCCAAGTTGCATTGTGCAACCTGCAACTTGGAAACAAAATGAAAACATATTGTCATTTTTTGGGTCCATGATGAAAATTTTTGGAACACTTGCAACACAATAAATGGTGCATTCACTTAGCCTACATGATGCAAGTTTAGTGTCCTTGAATCTGGCAGGAAATCTAAAATTATAGTTATGTGTCACTTAATAATGGGGATATGTTCTGAGAAATGCGTCATTAGGCAATTTTGTTGTATAAACACCACAGAATGTACTTACACAAACCTCGATGGCATAGGTCAGTCACTTAACATGGCCCCTTGGTACAATTAAGAGATGCAGTAAAACAATGTGGGAGACTGCTAATATTCTGGTTTATAGTAAATGGTTTAAAAAATAAGAAGAAATGAGCACTCTAATACAATGATTAAAAAGCATAGTATAGTAAACACATAAACAAGTAAATGGCCATTAATTATCAAGTATTATGTATTATACATAATTGTATGTGCTATAATTTTATATAACCGGCAGTGCAGAAGGGTTATTTATACCAACATCCCACAGACATTAGTGATTTTATATACTACAGTGTTATATGATAGATATAGCACTAAGAGATAAGAATTTTTCAGCTCCATTGTTATCTTATGGGATCAATATATGTTTATATCTGTCTGTTGATCACAATGTCATGATGCAGCATGTTTGTACATGGGAAAAGACAGAAGCTACTGATTTATTAGGATTTTTAGTTCTTCTGCAGTGTACTAAGCTATACTTTTCTCAGCTCATTAGTTGAGCTTATTACAAATTTATTTTCTTTTTTTCTCCTAATGCCAAATATACTGAAATAAAAAGAAATATTAGCATAGTTTGAGAACTTACACAAATTAGCAAAGGCTCAAGCATCCATGGCTAGGAACAAACTGGATCTCAAGACATGCAACTATTAATAAAAATTTAACAGCCCAGCCCTGGAACTTGTTCAGGGTTGTCACCATCAGAAGTATCATCACCCTGACATCTTTAGCCTGGCTTGGGCTGGTGTAAACAATAAGCCCATGGAGTTTCCTGGGTTTATTTTTAAGAATAATGGACACCAAATCAGCTTTGTGCAGCACATTTGCTATCTGTGGTGTTTAATGACACTGGAAAATCCCTAAAGAAAGCTTCTTGGAATAACTTAGAGAGGTACCAAAGTTAAAAATAAGACTTATTTTCTAAGTTTAGACTCAAATGACTTGAGAAGACATCCTCCCAGGAACGCTTATAGAAATTATTTTGGTTCCAACTATGTACTTTGGAACCTAGGAGGAGTTATTTAGGTTCTCATTCTACATGTTCAGAATCTTGAGTCATTTTAAGGTACATTTATAAGAGAGAATTTTTAATGGAATAATCTTTCCATATCCCCACTTGTACAATTGCCACACCAGAGTAGTCTGGTATTGTTCCCTATATCTAGCAATGCAGAAAGAAGATTGGACCTCACTGCAAAGGAGTAGCAGCTGTAGAAATGACAAGGGTGGTTGGCAGCACATCTGTGAAAATAGGGACATGCTGACCCCAGAGCAGTGCATGTTCTACTATCATTATCAAGGCTTTCCTGGAAGCCCTCGCAGGACATACATGTGGGATAATCCTAAATATTAGATTTATAGCTCCAAAATCATCCAAGACCTCAAAATTATATGAATACTTGAAGTATTAACAGACATCTCTCTCACCACCATCCTACTCTTTGGATGCCTAGAATTTAAACCTTTTATCTCTCTGAAGAATTCTGCCCTCATGAGTTTTGGTAGGAGGAAAAGTCCATTTCTCTGAATAAGAGCCCATGATATCACTCTTTAGCATTGTTTGAGGCCAGATAGGAACACAGGCCTTAGGCTCAGTCAATCACACATATCTTGTCTCTCTTCCCAGGCCCTCATGCCCTAAATCTTGATTTCAAAAGACAGAAAGAAAGCAAAGCCTTTTTGGAGAAAGCTGCATTAGCAGCAGCTGCAGGCTAGGGATCAGAATTGCTGACCAGTGACGGTCAGTGTTTGGTGGCACCAGAAGCAGCTCTGCTTTGGGCAGATGAATTAATGGGCTATAGGATGTTTCCAGCTTCCTTGCTTTCCCATGCATCATCCAATGTCCTCAACCTGCTTCTGCAGGCTTCCTGGTGTGTGTGTGTGTGTGTGTGTGTGTGTGTGTGTGTGTGTGTTTAATTTTGGTACTGGGGATAGAATCCAGGGGCACTTTACGCCTAAGTTATCTCCCTAGCATCCTCCTCCCCTTTTTAATTATCTTCTATTTGGAGACAGGGTCTCACCAGGTTCCTGAACTTGTGATACTCTTGCCTCAGCATACCAAGTCACTGGGATTACAAGCATGTGACACTACACCTGACTTCCTGGTGATTGTGTGAGCTCTCTAATGCCTTTTCAACAAATGTCTTTACTATTGTAAACATCTAGTCAGTTTCTTGGCTAGCAGCTAAACTCTGATTATTACACAAATAAATTAGTCTAATAATTTAGTGTAATGTAATCCTTGAAAGGTTGCAAGACTCAAAAATATTAGACAAATAATTTATGCTTCCTTCTAAATGGGCTTATATCTGCAACCATAGTTTTGAAATAACATGGCAGCCTGGTATTGTTTCTATGCTTTCTTGAAGATCTTATCTTACATTCTTTACCATGCAGTTTTGTTAAAAATATGGTTGATATAGGTGGTACTTGGGAATGATTATTTGAACAATTTCCCCTAAATGTTTTAAGTGATATCTTTGGAGCAGGCAAAATATTATCTTTTTGGACCCAAATATTCTGTATTTATTTGCTGCATTTTATAGTAAATCCTTCTGCAGTTATGAAGGAAAAGTAACAGAGGAATTAAATCCATTGCCCCAGTTTCTTCTAGAGTGTTTGTATAGGCATTGTCTAGTCTAGACACTCGTTGTCTCCCACATGAAACTTCATGCCTTTTTGTTGTGTATACAAGAAAAATTTTTGCTTTCCCCGAGGGTCTCTTTTTTTCTTTAATAATAAGAATCATGTAACTGATATATCTTCCTTTCTTTTGTCTACTGGGAAGTTCAGATGCAAGAATGAGTTTCAAAGAGAGAACTGTGGAAGAAGTGGTGGTTTGATTACATTTTTCATCTGGCCCTACTTATTTATGATATATAAGTGTGTGTACATATATGTGCAAATGTACATATTTATATATGTATATTATGGTTCTTTTAAAAACTTTTTTGGTTGTAGATGGATACAATACCTTTATTTTACGTATTTATGAAGTGCTGAGGATCAAACCCAGTGCCTCACACATGCTAGGCAAGTGCTTTACCATGGAGCCACAACTGCAGCCCTATATTATTATTTTTTTTTATTTTCAACTAGAATTCAGCCATTATTTTCTTATTTATTCAAGCAATAAGCTGCTACAAATTATTTGTGGAAAGTAGAATGTGAATAAATATATAATTAGATGAATAAAGGTGGCTAAATAATATGTTGGGTGAACATTAGCTATTATCACTACTTATACCAATTACTTGGTACATACTAAGTATGTGTGAAGCAAGTAAGAAGGTATAACAGTCACAAGAAAAACCCCTGACATCAAAAGTTTTGAAATTTAATTGAGTAACAGGGTTGGTACATAACATAATACAATAAATATACTATTATATGTATGGAATGGACAGATGAACAGGTCATATACTAGTATCCTTCTTGTTTAAGAAGATGAAATTTAAATAGATTGGTGGTGCTTCTCTACAACCATGTCCCTTAGGAGTATAACTCTTCTCTCCTCTACTGGGGCCAGTGAGGTCTATGCTGAAAGATTCACAATTTCCAGCCTTCTTCCTACCTCAGATGATTTTGTTTTTTAAAAAATACATTTCAAGAAGATTTATTAATGTAAATATGATTTTATATGGACCACAAAAAGGAGAGTGGTTATTTTATTTTTGCTGAACTTTGTAATGGTACCTTTTAAAGCATTAGCTTTCTAATGTGTTTTTCTTTTTTGTACCATGACTCAGAAATAAATTTTGCTTCATAACTCAGAATGCACATGTGTGCGCATTCTCACACACACACACCCTCTCTCACATGAAACATAAATTTCCCAAAACACTCTACCCCTCGTATGTGTGACACACATAATACTTTCTATTTTGTTCCATTTTATTTCTTAAGACATACTTACTATGACCCACTAAATTTAATTTTGAATAAGTAGCACTATTTTAAGGAAACAGGAAGGGGCAAATGTTTTAATTTTCTAAAGCGAAACTATTCTTTTAAAGATCAAAGGAGGTTAGGATGGATAATACCATATACTGCTTCTTATCTCCTGTGTATTTGCTCAGCAACCCAAAATATGCAGATTTATGATTCATGAAACTCTCTCTTAGAGGAGAAAATACATCCCCAAATTGTATTCTCAGTAGGAACACATCAACCCACATACATAAATCAAATTTCCAAAGCTTTTAGTATTAGTGTCTCCAGATTCTAAAAATGGACTTGATTTATAAGTCAGCTTCCCCCTAGCCTTAGTTATTAAAAAAGGAAAAATATATGTATGTTTATATAGCATATAATTCGGTGATTTTGAAGACTGTATTATTATTGACTAATCAGCAATGGCCTTAATCTTAGATCCTGCATAGAAAATATGAAACAAATTATTCAGGAAACAAATGGAAAAAAACCTTTTTTCATTAACTGATACCATGGTTAATCAACCAACTTAAAGAACTTGGAAAATAAAATGCTGCTATTATTAATAAGTCTACTTAAATATAATCAAAATTGTGAATGGAAACACTTCCAATTTTCCAACATAACCGTTAGTCTTGTTCATGCCAGAAATATCTTGGCATGAATTCACTAGAAGAAGATTAAGAAAGTTATAACCTTTTTTCCATGTCAACTTAAAGTAATACTTAATTCTTACTATGATTTGCAATGCCAGTTCTCATTGGACACATAGCCCTACCTTTAACCAATACTTGTATTCTAGGTGCAATCATATCACATTAACTTCCCATCCTACCGATTAATATCTAACTAAATTAGAGCCTAGTGAGTTTCTGTCAGATTTGTGATATTGTGTCCCAAATCTGCAATTTTAACTAATTATAGAAAATCTGGGCAGGAAGCCTTTTCAAAAGATGATAAGCTTCATTTGCTTTTTGAAACTTTGAAACCACCCCAAACCAAGAGGTCTCTTCTATTTTAATTTGAAGAAAGGATACTAGTATGAATGATCATTCACTGTGCAATGGAATACCACAATAGAACCATATGTGTGTGATCCAATTTAATCTTTACATCTTAATGTAGTAGAAATAATTATCCCATCTACAAAGGAGAAACTAAGGCTCAGTAAAACTAAGTTGATCAAGGACAAAGAAAGAGTACATTTTATATATGAAATCTAACCAAAATTTAGAGTCTGACTCCAAAACTAATACTTCTCTGTTACTTCCCAGCAGTGGGATGGAGTTAGCTCTTCAGGCTCACAGAACTGGTTATACACAATCTCACATTCAGTAATGTCCCATTAATAGCTTGGAATCAGCCACAGTGGGAGTACTGACACCTTGAAAACTAGCAATCACTACAAGAAGGACTTTTTCAGAGAGCCATTTACTAGCATACCACTACTTATAAAACCTATATGTAATATTTCAGAAATGTCATGATTGAATGTTTCTCTTGATCAAGAATCTTTTTTTCATTTGTAAAAACAATAACAAAATGTGGGTATAGTTGCTCTTGGCATGTGTGTTCCACATTTATTTGCTGTATAACTTTGCCAACCATTAAACATACTGGGAATTTTCAGAGTTTTCAAGAAGTACATAGAATAATAGATCTTCATGCCTCCATTATCCATTTAATAATTACACAGTATAGCCAACCTTATGTCATATAAACTCCTCAAACACTATTTTTCCTCCTCAGCTAGATTATTTGAAAGAAAACTCAGATATCATATCATTTTATCTGTAAGTATACCAGTTTGTATTTATAAGAGATAAGCTTATTTTAAACATTATAACAAAAACTGTTATAACTCTTTAATGATAATTTTGATACCCACCCCCTTTTACCCTTTCCACTTATTTGTAGAAGAAATGGAATCATTTATCCTGTAGAATGTCTTACATTTTGTACTTTATTAAGTATTACTTTCCTTATTGGTTCCTGGGGTATCATGTGACATTTTCCTCTTCTATGTTTCTTGAAAACTGATAGTTAGACCTAGAGGTGTGGTATATATCCTACTTTTTTGGCAAAGAGATATCATGAATGGGAATGTGCTTGCTACCACATCACATCAGAAGGTCACAATATCTGTTGTCTTACTTTTTTGTATTTCATGAGCTTTGGTGTTCTTAGCAAACCCATCTCTTATAAAAAGATTCTCCATCAATCTTTCCCCAGATGGTTTGAGCAATAATTGGTAATCATTTCCTATGTTAACTGTTTCCATAGGGGTTACAAACAGTGATGATTTAACACTTTCATAACCTCTGCATTTATTGGCTGGAATTCTTCTGTAGAGAAGACACTTTTCCTGTCAAGAATCTGGGTCAGGAAACATATAAGAGCCTAGAAAATACTGACAAAGAAACTGCTCTGCCAATGGTACAGAATAGAGAACACAGAAACTAACCCACAAAATTGCAATTATCTTATATTAGACAAAGGTGCCAAAAACACGTATTGGAGAAAAGATAGCCTCTTCAACAAATGGTGCTGGGAAAACTAGAAATCCATATGCAACAAAATGAAATTAAACCCCTATCTCTCACCATGCACAAAACTCAATTCAAAATGGATCAAAGACCTAGGAATAAAACCAGAGACTCTGCGTGTAATAGAAGAAAAAGTAGGCTTTAATCTCCATCATGTGAAATTAGGCCCCAACTTCCTTAATAAGACTCCTTTGGTGCAAGAATTAAAATAAAAAAATCAATAAATGGGATGGACTCAAACTAAAAATTTTCTTCTCAGCAAAAGAAACAATCTGTGAAGTGAATAGAGAACCTACATCTTGGGAGCAAATATTTACCCCTCACACATCAGATACAGCACTAATCACTAGGGTATATAAAGAACTCAAAAAGCCAAGCACCAAAAAAGCAAATAACCCAATCAATAAATGGGCCAGGACCTGAACAGACACTTCTTGGAAGATGATATACAATCAATCAACAAATACCTGAAAAAATGTTCATCATCACTAGCAATTACAGAAATGCAAATCTTAGATTTCATCTCACTCCAATCAGAATGGCAGATATTATGAAGACAAACAACAATAAGTGTTGGCGAGGATGTGGGGAAAAGGTACACTCATATACTGCTGGTAGGACTACAAATTTATGCAGCCAATATGGAAAGCAATATAGAGATTTTTTGGAAAAGTGGAATGGAACCACCATTTGACCCAGCTATCCCTCTCCTTGTCTAAACCCAAAGGACCTAAAAACAGCATACTACAGGGACACAGCCATAGCAATGTTTATAGCAGCACAATTCACAATAGCTAAACTGTGGAACCAACCTAGATGCCCTTCAATATATGGATGGATTAAAAAAATGGGGCATATAAACACAATGGAAGATTACTCAGCAATAAAAGAGAATTAAAATCATGGCATTTGCATGTAAATGGATGGAGTTAGAGAAGATAATGCTAAGTGAAGTTAGCCAATCCCAAAAAAACAAATGCTGAATATTTTCTCAGATATAAGGAGGCTGATTCATAGTGGGATAGGGAGGGGGAGTGTGGGAGGAATAGATGAACTCTAGATAGGGCAGAGGGGTGGCAGGGGAAGGGAAGGGGTATGGGGTTAGAAATGATGGTGGAATGTGATGGACATCATTATCCAAAGTATATGTACGAAGACATGAATTGGTGTGAATAAATTTTGTATACAACCAGAGATATGAAATAAGAATTGTAATGCATTCTGCTGTCATATATAAATAAAAAATTAATAAACAAATAAATATATAAAATTGTCCACTGTTCTCAAAAAAAAAGAGAAAAGAAATGAAACTATTCTGGTTGTATAAAAAAGACAAAGGAAATAATCTGAAATATAGCTTGCACAGGAAAGACAGGATACTTGTTTTCTTTCTCTTTATCCACCAGTTTTCAGAATAAGTTTATGCCTTCATAACCTACAAAGGTGATTAAGAGGGTTTTTTGTGTGTGTGTGCCACCTGGTACAGTGGAACACACCTGTAATCCCAGTGGCCTGGGAGGCTGAGGCAGGAAGAACACAAGTTCAAAGCCAGCCTCAGCAACTTAGCAAGACTCTAAGAAACTTAGACCCTGTCTCAAAATAAAATATAAAATGGGTTGGTTATGTGGCTAGTGGCTAAGTGCTGCTAGGTTCAATCCCTGGTATCAAAAAATAAAAAAGAGGGTTTTTTTGTTTTTAATTTTTGGTATAAATATGTAATAATGGATTTTAATATATTTGATGTACTTCAATAAATTTCAGTCATTACTCTTCTTGATTCTTTCAAATTATTTCCTTTGTGTTTTTGATAGTAAGGAAGCTATCAAAAATTAGCTTTGTCATTATATTTCCTGAACCTGTTCTTGTAACACATTTTTTTGAGGAGCCTGATGGGAAGTGGTTCCACCCACCATTTAAACTGATTGGGCTTACTCAGGAGAGATTCTGAGCACTCACAGAATATACATGAGGTAGAGAGTACTGGCAGCCAGCATCTGAAATTTTATTTCTTAGACCAAAGGTATCAACTTATTACAATATCTCATACTGAATGCAGAATTTATAATCCTTACTCATAACCTAACTCGTTATTGGGAGCATTAAGCACATGAATGAGTGATGGTCAACAAGACTACCTTGTATGCACTCTGCATGTGACTGGAAACTCCAGATTTTGAGGGAACTAAAATCTAAACAACTAAGCGGAAGCCCTCTTTTACATAATAAATATATGAATATGAAATTACAAATATAAAATTGGACAAAAACATGAATATTTATCTAGGCTGAGGGAAAACAGCAAATTATAAATTTACAAAGCTAGAAAAAATGCCACAAAAATCACAAAGTATAAATAATAACATTTTTGTAAATTTACTATCTGACTACTACATTTTTTGGTTGCTTACTCTTTGATTCCCTTTTCATATGATAATGATTTCCTGATATCACTATAGAGACATCAGAAAGATAATTTGGTCTTTCCTCTAGTTTGGTTGATGAGCCTTTCCTTTAACTTTTGATAGCTGGAATGCATAAAAACATATAAAGTTGGAATGCAACTTAACATATAAACATGGTTTGTGTTTTTATTCTATAATATTTTTAAAGTACTAGAAAAATCTTATAAAACCTTTAATGTGTGTTTTCCATCAAAAAGGGGAAAATGTATGATGTATTTATAAATATATAGAACAATATACTATCTAGTACATTTTTGACAGGTAAGAACTGCATTCTGTGTAGGGATTAATCACAACTATATCATCCAGTTGTACATTTACATGTCTAGTGACTGAAAGAATTTTCCATGGAAAAACTTCTGGTTCTGTACATTTCAATCATCATTTCTTCTCTAATGATTATGTACTCCCAGAGTTGGGGAATGTAGGACATATTAGTAGCAACACACAGCTTCTGGCCTTGCTGAGTGAGTCAACTGAGTATATGGTAGGACTTAGAAACCATTCATTCTCTGGGATGACTAGAAATAGCTTATTTATACAGAGAAGTGATTGTAGACTCATGTATATAGTATTAAACTCTTGAGTAAATGTATCTCCAACCTGTGTTCTCTTTTGCACAAAGATATCTCTAAAACCATCCAACATAAGAAAAATTGAGAGGAAAGGGAAGTTGTAGAAGAAGAAAATAGCATTCTTAATCAATTGTGGTTAGAATGTCTTATTGTAGAGCATATTATAAAACCATGTGGCCATATGACCACATATGGCCATTCACCAGCTGTAAATCAAAAGATTTTAACCTTTCTATATTCAGAAGCTTTTTGGGGTTCCTTGGACATTTATAGTGTTATCCTTTAACTCTGGCATCATCCTCAGGGGACCTCAGTGCACACATATAGAAACCAGTGCTCTCCATGACTATTACAGAGTCTTCATCAAACCCTCCACAAGAATGCAAACACGTCAGAATTTTGCTCTCTCTTGTAAACAACTCATATGGTAAAATCAATATTTATATGAGCCAAGTGTGAGGGTGCACATCTGTAATCCCAACTACTTGGGAAGCTAAAGCAGAAGGATCACAGGTTTGAGGACAGCCCCTGAAACTCTGAGAGGCCCTGTCTCAAACTAAAAAATAAGAAGGAATGGAGATGATGGAGATGTGATAGAGTACCCCTGGGTTCAATCCCTACTACTACTAGTAGTACTATTACTATTCTCTTTCTCTTATTTTCTCTCTTTCTCTCTCTCTCTCTCTCTCACACACACACACACACACACACACACGTTTATATGAATCTACAATTCATAAGAAACTTGTGGACTTAAAGTACAGAATATCTATATAGATATATCCTGTCACTCTTGGTTGTAATCTAAGAGAACTTCAAGTAAAAACATACAGAAGTCATAACAGGGTCTGGGGGTGCTGCTCAGAGGCAGATGCTTGCCAGGAGGAGAAGGGGAAGGAGCATGGAGAAGGGGAGGGGAAAAGGGAAGAAAAAGAAGAAAAAATAGCAAATAATTTCCAGCTATTACACTCACTAGTATGAGTAGGGACAACATACTTGCTTTGGTTCTATGCTGCGTCTGTCAAGTCTGGGAGTTGCCGGCAAGTGTTTCAGGAAAATTTCCAGAGCTATTATTAGATATAATACAGACTTTCCTACCTAGTTTTTAGCCATGAGATCTCTGGCAGATGCCTCAGTGATTACAGCGGTAATCATGCTTGGTGTCCTGGCACAGACAGTCTGCCTCAGGATCAGCAGCAACAACTGACTGGGATTTTGTGGGAGGAATTTTTATTTTTATTTTTCTGATACTTCAAAAGAAGGACAAGGCCATTCCCAATGCCAGAACTCCTAGATAAGCCATTACTTTTCCTTACATGTTATTAAAAGGAGAGAGAGAGAGAAATCAAACCCCAAACCCACAACAAAAGCCCCAACTTGACAAGAAAAAAGGACTTTAAGTGTGGTAGGAACTCTGTATACCCGGAACATAGTTTCAAATTTAACACCACTGTCACTAAAATCACTGGTAATATTTTTTGTCATATACTATTCATTAGACATTAAGCTAAGTGCTTTGCATTAAGATTGCAGTAGCCCAACTTTACAGATGAAGAGGAAAGAACTGCAAATCTGACCTGGTTGTAACTAATAAGTGTGAGGCAGGGTGGGAACCAAGATTTGCCCTCAGGCAATCTAATTCCAGAGACAGTGTGTTAACCACTCTTCTATTATAATCATTCTTATCATAGAAATATATGAGTGAATAGATGGATATATTAATTAGCTTTATGTAATCATTTCAAATGTATATGAATATCAAAACACAACATTCTATACTGTACACATACACAATTTTTTTCAATTATACCTTAATAAAAACTGAGAAAATAATCATATTAAAATAGAAAAAAAATAGTATATCCAGAGTACACAATGATTGTAAAACATGTTGTAAGGGGAGTGGGAGAAGAAAATGCAAGGCAAATCAACTAGCAGATGTAAAAGTAATGATAGAAATAGAAAATCAGAATTTTACTACTACATATAATAATTGATTCAGGCAACAACTATCAAGGATTTTAAAATCAATAAATTAAAAGCAGGCAATAGGATATTCACACAACACCAACATGTCACTGAACAAAAACATGTCTTTACAGTGGAGTAAAGCTTTATGTAATATGTACAATGCAGTACACATGCAGACACTGCCTTACCTTACATCACCAGTAATGGAACGTACTGACGTACTGAGAAGGGCACAGCCTTACTTATGCAGATATGCTTAAACTGAATCTAATAATGAGGAAACAATGAAACAAATCCAAAATGAAGGACATTCTGCAAAACAACTAGCCTAGGCTTTTAAACAGTATCAGCATTGTGTGGTACAGTTGCAGCAACTGTTTAAAGGAATCTAAAGTGATATGACAACTAAACAGTGCATAATTCTGGATTGGATCTTAGATTGACAAAGGAAGAAAATTATTTAAATGACATTCCTGGGACAACTAGGGAAATAAGTTTGGACTGTGATTTACAGTAATACCCTATTAATACTATTGTATTGATACTTACTTATATTTTGCAGAGAATGTTCTGGTTCATAGGATATTCATGCTGAAGGATTTAGGAGTTCACTCCTAAATGTCTGTAATAATTCTCTCTATATATTTTTTGTTTCTGATACTGAGGATTGAAACCAGGAGCATTTTATTACTAAGCCATATCCCTAGCACCCTTCTCCCACTTTAGATTTTTTTTAATTTTGAGTCAGGGATTCACTAAATTGCCAAGGCTGGCTTTGAACTTGTAATTCTCCTGCCTCAGCCTCCTGAGCTGCTACAATTACAGGTGAATGCCACCATACCCAGAGGTAATAATTTTTAAATGGCTTAGCATGATTATATATACATGTATATACATATTAATGACATATAAATGTATGAACATAAGTACAAGAAATATATATCAACATTCTGTTTACCTAAGACAACTACAAGTGTGGAAAAATTAATATTTAGTAAAGCTAAATTTTAAGGATGTATGGATGTTTCTCACATTATTCTTACAGCTTATTGAACTAGGAAAAACATTTTAAATAACATTTTAGTGGTGGCCTAGTTAGAATTGTTTTCTCTTTGTGAAAAAAAATGGTATGATAGCCATCACCTTATATCAAATGTGGTTTGAGAGCAATCAAAATAAAAAATGAGAGAGAAATTACAATCCAAGATATTTACATTCAATTTGAAAAGAATGATTAGCAAATTGCTAAATGCAGGAAATTATTGTTAGGGAGATGACAGAAGTGTAAAAATGGCCAGCTCTCTGAAACTGCTTCAAAGGAGCAGTAGAATTAACCAGTAAATTCAGGAGGTCCCATTGGATGTTATATATGCTTAATTAACTGAAGAAAAAATTGAGCTAGGAAAAACATTTTAAATAATATATTTTAATGGTGGCCTAATTACAATTTTGTTTTTTCTTTATGAACAAAATGGTATGACAGCCATCACTTTATATCAAATGCATGAGGTTATTTGTTCCAAAATTCTCTTTTCTGATTTCCATTTTAAAAGTTATGAGTTACATTTCATCTCTCAAAAGATAGTTTCCTCTAATATTTATTATGGTTTTATTAAACATGAATTTTCCTAAATCTATGTTGAATCTTTTTCAAAAGAGATCTGTATTACCTACCACAGCAATGATTTTTGTAATGTGACAATTGCATGAAAAAGTTATTCCAAATGTTTTTCTCTGTGTTACCTTTCAGGAATTTGATAATCAGGCATATTTGGTCCTGTTCATATGCTACAGAACTTTAGTCTTCAATCATATTTTTTTTTTGTTTTTCCAGTCTGAAGAAACAGTATTCTTATCTTTTTAATCAGTCCAGTTATTGTCATTTCAATGCCACCCACTTTTAATTGCCTTTCTATGTGGTTCTGTTTTTCTAGAGGAAAGACAACTAGACTAGGACTCACTTGTCTAAGTTTCTTTATGTAGGCTAAAGTCCACTTAAAGTTTCATTTCTAAAATCTTGATGATATCCAGCAGCTTTTTTATTCCTTATGAAATATAACTTGTTTGCAGCTGTATCTCAACCTCAAGGGACAAACTACAGCATTTTTCTCAAAGCATAGATGGACTCTTGGAAAAACATTTTATAAATATAAATTATAATTTGCATTTTCTCCCCCAAAAGCATTATGTCATATATGCACATAGCAGAATTGAACTTCTGTGGTCTCTAAGGATTCAGAATGCATTACTTATACTTTTAGTTCAATCACTTAGTCTCCAAATTCAAAAGTAGAGAGGGATAAAAAATCAGAATAAAGCCTAGTTGTTCCTGTAGGGAAATTTTATGAATCAGAGCAAAATCTGTTCAACCCTCGCAGCTGGAGAGGCAAATGAAGCCAAGTCCTTTCCTCCCAGGAGCCACATTGTGGAAGGTGTGGAATGGACAGTGATCAGAGACTCTCATGGCCTCAGATGCTTTTGATGCCAGTGGGAAGAAGGCAGAGCTCTCCCATTCGTCTTCAGTATGTCTGTGAACAGCATGTGGCTTCCTTAGCAGCTCCACCTACCTCAAAGTTTGATTCAATTCTAACCTGCAAGCTATTAGGAGCAGCATCTTGCAAGGCTCTCAGAGAAACCATATAAAACTGAAGACAGATTTAGAATGAAATTGAATTTTCAGATATTGAAAACCACTGTCTGAAAAAAAAATGTCTGAACAAAGAGTCAGCTATGCTTAGAGATATTATAAGCCTCAGATTCTTGGGTCACAAATGCCTATTACAACTTTTAGGATTTTCAAGAAATCATTTGATCTGATCTTCTACCTTCAAACAGTTGAAACAGTAAATGTTCTAAGAGACTAAGTAGAATTCTGTTCTGAAAATCTCTAAGATGTAAGACATATCATCCTGCCTTCTGATAATCAGTGATGTTCTACCTTGTTTCATTTACATCTCCAAACATGGATTACAATAGATCCCCAACTAAAATACACCTGGAGACAGGAAGCAAGCTACTCCATCAACTGCATCTTCTCATGCAGGAACAGCTCCATTCCTTTTTTTCTTTTTAAATCATCGAGCCCATATTCTATTGTAATCTTAGTTATTCTATAAACCAACATGAAACATAGTCAAAGAACTCTCCAAGTATATTTTGAAGAAACTTAATGGTCCCAAGATATCTCTGGAAGTTCTACAAACTATTTTCATTGTAATGCTAACACTTTGTGTTTCTCACTGTGTTGGCATTTGCACTAATGGTATAATAGCTGCAGTGTGTAAAACCTACTGATAATTTAGGATGGGTAAAGACAGACTTCAAACTACCAGTAGTCCTTGTCTTGATCACTATTATACTCAGAACTGAAATTTTTTGATAATATCCTTAATAAAGTTATAAAGATTATTAACTTCATTAAAATTCAAGACTTTGGCAAACATATTATGAATATTCTATGAGACAAAATAAAAAATCTGTATAAGAACCTCTGCTGAATATTCAAGTATCATGACTGTCTCAAAAAAACAAAAAACCCCAAAAGTTGGAAGCTGAAATAGTCACTTGTTTCAAGGAACACATTTTTCACTTGAAAGAGGAACTGGCAGAAAAACTGTGGTTATTTGGCAGATAGTTTCTTTCTTTTTATTCTGAGGATATTAATTGTTTCAGCCTTTAATTATTCATTTTGGATTCTACCAAGTGATTTTTTTAGAGCATTATAGCTATACGTAGAAGTTGGGTTCATTTTGACAAAATCATACATGCATAGAATTTGATTTACTTCATTTCAGTCTATCTCCCACCTTTTTCCTCCTCTCTTCCCTCCCCCAGCCCCATTTCCTTACTCTACTGACTTTTCTTTCACTTGATTTATTTGCTTACTTTTGATTGGTACTTTTTACATATGAAGTGAATCTGTCACTGAGGGAAACTCATAGGTTTTGTTCACTTTTTGTTTTTTGGTCAGTTATAAAATTTAAGCTTTCAAATAAAAAGTTACGATTTTGGAAAATTGGTTTTATCCACTGACAGCTTTCCAAAACTTAAGTCTTTTAAGATGAGACTGATAGTGAAAGCAAAAATGCAATTTTTAAAAAAATATTTTCTAAGGAAATGTACCAACATTTAGAGCTTTTGTCTGTATATCTCAGGAAACCAACATTCTTCAAATGGCCAGTGCAGGAAGTTAAAGAATTATATATACTTAAAAGAGTCTTTCAAAGTCAGACAAATCAATGCATTTAATGCAACGTAGTACAAAAGGTCATAGATAATAGTTTCAGGCTTCATGTTGCAACTTCTAAAAAACTACTACTTGTCAAATTCTGGTGTGATATCAAAGGGAATGAAATCTACTCAACAATACAAAGCAATGAACTTTTGATCCATGCGAAAACGAAGATGAATCTCAGGGACTTTATGTTGAATACAAGAGATTATTTCAGAAGGTGACATATTGTATGATTCCATTTATGTAACATTTTGAAAAAGGCAGAACTGCAGTGATGGAGAATAGCTCAATGGTTGCCAAGGATTTGGGATGAGAGAGAGAATAAATACAATGATGCAGCACAAAAGAAGTTTTCAGGGTAAATCAAACTGAATTGTGACTATGGCAGCAGTTACATGAATCTATATATGTGTTGGAACTTCTAAAACAAACAAAAAAAATAGTCCAGTTTATTAAATGTTAATTAGCAATGTAATACAAAGAAATCTTATAGTACAAGGTTAGCTCACAGAAGATATTCAATAACTCAATAAATGTTAGCTTTCTATATATTAAAAACATTCCAAATCCTGACCATCAGACATCATTCTCAATATGCTTAATACATTTTTTTTTTTTTTGGTAACACAGGGTTTGAACCCAGAGGTGCTTTACCACTGAGATACATCCCTGTACCTTTTTATTTTTTTTTATTTTGAGACTAAGTTGTTTAGGGACTTGCTAAGTTGCTAAGGCTGGCCTTAAATTTGCCATCCTACTACATGAGCCTCCCAAATTGTTGGGATTACAGGCGTGCACCACCATACCCAGCTCTTAATACTAGTATTTGAGAAGACTCTACACTTATGATTAACAAACAAAAAACCCAATTATTTCTCCCAATGATATATACATGCTTAGTTATTCTTGGCAACAGGCAGTCTTGTGAAAATATTATGGAAGTTAAAATCCTAGAGTTTGATTCCAGTTCTATCTCTGACTGTAGTAAAGCAGATGATAACCCATTATATTAACACTGTTCTCCATACTGTGAAGCTCTTTTTGTTAATGCTGCAGTGATTGATGAAGGCAATCATGACAGTTAACTTACTATCTTCAGCCCCCATTACAAGTCTTCATGTAAACCTCAGAACAACACTACCAGCCTGGCTCTATCAATTCAAGGTCATATAGCTCTCAGACCACAAAATGCATGCGCTCAGCCACTGAGTGAAATGTGCTCTGCATCTAAGTCACCAAGGTCCCCTATTCACCGACAACAGATGTTAACAGGTAAGCTGCCTTTGGTCTGAAGTTCCATAAGTCATGAATCTTTCTAAATTTAAGAGAGATTTCTATTTCAAACAATTTCTGATGAAAGATTTACTTTCATTGTGAAAATTCAAATTGAGTTGCCAGCTTTTCCACAGATAGTTTTGGCAACTTTTATTTTTATCATTTCCTGAACTGTGGGTGATAGGATTGGGACATTAGACTAAAATGAAACATGAAGAAAGCCCAGTATCATCACCTGATCAAATAAATCTGCTCATTTTTCATGGATCTATTCACATTTATTTCTGTTTTTTTTTTTTCAACTAAAATCTTCCCCTTCAGCTATCTTTCCTTCTTCTTCTATAGTGTTTGGAATGATGATTTAAAATCTTCTTGTCTAAATTTCCTGATTTAAAGTCCCATTTTTGTACAATTTTTTAATATTTTACAAAGGAGCACATCATTTTTAAAGTTAGCATAACAATATTATGTTATATAATATTTTAAAATATTTGTTTACATTTTTTAAAAAATATAAAGTATTTACTAAAATTTCTCACTATTACTTATTGTCAAGAGGATGGTTTCATGCAGAGGCACAGGTGGTTTCATCTTTCTGGAATTCCTGTCAGAGAGTGAGATGTCAAAATTTTAATGGCAGAGAGGTTTGTAAAAAACATTAAAATACTATGGGCACTAATTACCACTTCATTAGATTTACAAAGCAAATGGGAGAAACATCTGACTTCAAGTGGCTCAGCGTGGCAGCTGGAACAACTTCTGTCACATCTAGGAAACATGCATTGTGACACCCAGTCTTTAAAAGGACAAACTCTAAAGTATGGCCGAGAAATGCTAAACTTCAGGGTTGACTTTTACCTGGTTTTTACACCTAACTCCTGGTATTGCTAATATAATTAAACCATCACTGTCAAATGACCTTGGTCACTCAGAAGAAACAGTAACACATCTTTAATGTATTTTGATGTATTTAATAACAATGAGAGTTAATATCAACTGAGATCTATGAGGCAATATGCTAAGGCCTTCATAATGTAAAGGTCACATAATATAAGGAGGAAGAGTTTTGGGGTAGCACCTAACTTAAGTCTCAAGCTCTGTGATTCCCCAGCTGTACTTCATGAAGACCCACAAAGGGGCAGAGCCTGGAGGATGCTTCTGCCATCTGAAGTGCTTCTCCATCCTGACCTATGGTCCCAATTCATATGCCACTTTTTCTAGCCTTTTCTGATCAGCCCAGTCTGACACTGAGACCAGGCCTGTGCCCCACTTTCCTGGAGGAAAAGGTTGGGTCTTAAGAAAATGTAGTTATGAACATGTCCATGTGCAAGTTCCTCTCGTGGAGAAGATCATTCTTTCTGATGAGTATAGGAGTTCAGAATCCTGGGAAGTTTAAGAAGCCCTCTGAGTCTAATCCGCCCTCTTTCCATTCCATTGCCTCTGCCTTGTGTCAGCATCTTTAGCCTGAATACTGCAGTGGTGTCTGGCCAGCCTCTTGCCTTTATCTACCCTTTTGGAATCTATCTTTCACAGTGCTGCCATGTGATCTTTTAAAAACCCAACCCTAGTGTCATATTCAACTCTGGATCCTATTACATACTTAACAGTGTGTTGAGCACAGGAGGCGCTCAATAAACATCCACTGAATAAATGAATGAATAAGTGAGCACCTGCTGACAGGCTGACTACTTGCCCAGGACCCAAAAATAACTCTCCCAGACTTGCTCCTGTGACACCCTAAGACACTCTGAGTCTATCTATGGGTTTGGCATTGCACTTGATGTAATGAAAGATACGCTAATGTGCCAAACGAAAATCACAATCTCAAGTTTGTAAAGTGAGTACATTACAAATATGTTCCTAGTTTAAAAGTCACAGATAAAGAGATTACAATCAGGTTAGTAGTATGTGGTTTTGTTTGTTTCTAATGGCAAGGATTGTCTTCCTTTGGGGGAAAAGATTTGAAAGAACTATTTCATAAATATATTATACTGTTTTATATGAAATCATAGATACAAGCAAAGTTATAACCTAGGAGCAGTAAAATTTTAAGGATTAAAATTTCATACAAACATCATTTCTGGTTATCGGTGTCAGATGTCATAACTTTGACTTTTAGACTGAAACAGACAGCCCGCCCTCCAGGTCAGGGTGACACAAACTCGCCCTGGAGTCCAGCAGTACAAACCTCCCATACCAAGTCTTATCTATACGTGAATAGAACATTTGTCAGCTGCATACTTATATTACAGTCTGAAACATTCCCTAGAGAAAACTGATTAAGTTCTGTAGTCAGCACAAAAGGGCCTAAAAATGCCTAAAGTGACTAATGTTCCTATAGTAGCCTGGAACCCTCAAGTTCCCTGATCCTTGAAGTTCCTTCAATCCTGAAGTTAAGCCATGCCTTGTCCAACCCAAAGTTGGACAGCTAGAGCTAGAGCTCCCAAAGTGGTCCACACACTCTTGGCCCCAGGCCTCCGTCACATTGCTTATTCCTGAGCCTGGCCCAGGAGATGGCTGAGCTCTAACTCAGTAAGAAGTGATCAAAGTGGCCACAGTCTCCTGCTTTGGTGGCTGTGGTACTGGCGTGAGGTCACCCTCAACAACAGCTATACCAGATACCAAAGGAAAAAAAAAGAATGGTATGTGTTATTTCAATAAATATATATAAATGTGTAATGATCAGGGTAGGGTAAGTGGCATATCCATTACTTCAGACATTTAAGTGATCATTTTTTTTTATTCAAGTCAAAATGCTAGCAGATAACATTTTAAAAGAATTCACTTTTTCCATCAATTCCATGAATACTTCCTTTCTAAAATTAATGGATGGGGCAAAACCAGATAATCTGTGTCAGAGTGGGGGGTGGGCAAAGCTTGGTGTCTGGAACAGGATGTCAGGACAAAATATGGTGAGAAAGATGTCTGTGGTAGAGGATTTACCAGTGAAGGGAGGCACAGCCTAGTGGGCTAATGTAGGGTTGTCTGGCCTGTGTTAGTGCCTGATAGAGTGAGGAGGGTGTCCTGTTGGGGCATGGGGCTCAGCTTGCAATGGGGTAATGAACCTTGGGTGGAAGGAAGAGGCTTCCACATTGGAGGGGAGATATGTTTTGCTTTAATTTGAAAAAATGTCTTGTTTGGCTTAGTAAAGTAAAATTAGTATAAAATAAGTTTTAAGAATGTAGTTCTAATCATAATACCTATTTATATTTTCCAACTTTAGGATCTTTCCTTTGCCTTCTCTCACTTTACTAGGGCAAGACAAAAGACTTACCAGCACTGGAGACCAAGTGCTTACCACAGAGCCTGGTGCACATTAGGCAACAATTACATATTGTAGAATAAATGCATGAGCCAGAAACTCGTATATACATTCACATATATAAAATTTCAACATTTTTTGAGATATGGAAGACTGGTGTTCATTGTCATGTACATAATGTGTAGACTATACTCATGGTGAAAACGTTCTTCTCTGTGAAGATTCTAGAAGAGTGAATAAGTAGAGTGAGGGAATTTACCTGGAAAGATTGTATATATGCAAATAATACATATACACAATGGGAAGTGCTATGATTTAGATGTGTTTCTTCCCCCAGGTACATATGTTGAAATCTTGATCCCTGATATGCCAGTGTTGAGGTGAGGCCTATCAGAAGGTTGGTGAGGTTATGGGAAGACCACTCTTGGAAGGGACTAATGCTGTTCTCATGGAGTGTGATAGTTTTCACAAGAGTGGAGTACTATAAAGTGAGGCTACTTACATGCCTAGTCCCTTCTGCATACAGCTGTTTTTCTTTCTGCTTCTCCATATGTTGTGACCCATCCTGGAGGGTTTTGCCTGAGGCTTAACAGATGGAGGCTGCCTGATCTTAGAATTTCAGCCTCCAAAACTCTTAGTCTCCTTTTTGTTATAAGGTAGCAGTGTCAGCTATTCTAATATGGCAACACAAAACAGAATAATTACATGAGGAGAGGACTGGTTTGAAGTATGAGAAAACGAAATAAATTCGGATTCACATTTAACTCCATTATGTCAAAATTCCATGTTTGTGATACTGGTCTATGGAGCATGTATCCTTGCTAAATAGGTTTTTTTTTTTATTTAAAGGAAATCATAGAAATAGATATATATGAGAGAAGATGACATACATTATTCAAGATAAGGAATACTTGAAGACAAATGAAAGCCCAAGTAATAGATATTGCTAAATGTGGAAAGGATAACATGGTATGTATCCATAATGTTTGAGGTTGGTGCAAAGACTGTGGAATTTTATTGTTGAAAGATGAATCCCGTAGCAAGCTGTCATTTTGAGGCTGACACTGTGCCTTTTCCAGTCATTTGGTTATATCAGTAAATTAACAATTTATTCAACACAGGGTAGATATTTCATCATCTTTATCAGAGATAGAAGAAAAGCAAATCAATGAGGTAGGAAGAAAGAAACCAAGACACATAAGTCTTTTGTGGTTGTTTATATAACATGAATTTTCTTTGAATCAGTGTGTCACAGCATAAGACTTGGCTAACTGATAGCTAAACCTTTCACTGTTTTACTGGATAACTAAGAGGCATTAAATCCAGTGGACAATTGATATAATCATATCCTGCTACAAGTAAGAATTGATTAAGGAAAAATAGAATAATAGTTATCTTTAGTATCAACATGGCAAACGTTAGCAAATAATGCCTTTTGATTCCCCTTGCTACTGTCATTACTCAAAGATAAAAAAGTCACATATTATTTTAACTGCACAATAGAGGAAAGAGCCATAAAATTGCTCAAATAATTCTGACTAAATTTACAGAGGACATGTTTTCTCCCCCAATTTTTCACCATTAGAGGAAAATTTGGCAAAAGAATCAAATTATGTAGGTTGCCTCCCAAGTTAGGTAACTAACAGAATATGTATACTTTCAACAGAGTGTAAACACGTTACACTTTGAGACAGTATGTTCAATAATATGTTTTCAGGTGAAGGACCTGGAAGTATAAAGCAATATCATTAATATGTATATACATGTATATATATTCATGCTGAGCCATTTAAGAATTATTACATCTGGGCATGGTGGCACACACCTGTAATCGTAGCAGCTCAAGAAGCTGAGGCAGGAGAATTACAAGTTCAAAGCCAGCCTCGGCAATTTAGTTAATCCCTGTCTCAAAATAAAAATTGATCAAAAAGTAGACTGAGTGTCCAAAATGTCTTGAAATACCAGGAAAATAAGACATTTGTTGTACTTCTTCAGATTAATAATTGAACATACTGTTTTTCACAAAGAGGTCCTTCACTTAAAAATGTGCCTATAGACTGAAGAAAACATACAAAGCAAAATATTTTTAATACAGCTAATATATTGCATAAATACAAATAGATGCTGTTTTTTTAGCCCCGGGGACACACTGTATATTTTATGGTGCATAAACACTACCTCTTTCATCACAAATAAAAATAAACCTAAATCCCAATAAGGTAGTCTCTAGATAGTTTTTTACAAGAACCTCCAAATATGGATCCATAAGAGGACAGAGAAAAATATGAACATTGCCTTGTAGAGGACTCCTTGGTGACTGAGTGCCAAATCATTAGCAAGGTAATGTGTATGAGGTAGTGTTCAAGTTGTAGGTAAGGTAGGAATCCTCAAGTACAAGTTGAATCTAAAGGAGATTACCCTCCTAAGAGAATATGGCTAATATTAGTGTTATGGTTTGAATCTTGACTGTCCCCTAAAGGCCCACATGTTAAAGGCTTTGACCCCAGGGTGGTGCTATTGGGAGGTGGTAGAACCTTTAAGAGGTGATGTCTAATAAGAGCCTTTAGACCATTGGGGGTGTGGCCTAGAAGGAGATTGTGAGATCCCGGTCTCTCCCTGTATCTTTGCTTCCTGGACATTGCTTTGCTCTGCCATGTGCTTCCTTGCCATAGGCCCAAAGGGTTAAATGGGGGATGTTAAATGGAGCCAATTTAACATCCTCTGAAAACTTCAAATCTAGGAGACAAAATATAAACCTTTTCTCTTTCTAAGTTTCTTAATCTCTGGTTTATTGTTATAGTTGTGAGAAATAGAAAGCCCAGTGGTCTGTTTTCAAAAAACCCTGTTTAGCTTTAAATGTAAAATAAATTGGGATATAAGAAAGATAGCTGGAGGGGAGAGCAGAATGAAAAGTTACATAAAAGGCAGCTGGAGGGGAAAGCAGGATGAAAAGTTACAAGCAGTTAACACAATAGTGTAAAAATTCACAGCCCCTTGACAAACAGAAAGTGAGAAGGAAGGGCCAACCTGAGCAACAGAGATAAAGTGTGTATGTGCCCAAAAGCATTCAATCCAAGGGGAATTTTCTTCCACAAAAGGAAAAAGGGAAATGGGGACAAAATAAAGGTATATTTCTTTAAATAACCCAATAGGCGACAGGAACACCTACATAATATTCAGGGAGATTATACATCTCCCATAGCACTCAGCCAGGGAGGAACAAGGGGAGGAACCTTGTGCTACAGAAGATAAAATGCTGATTGTACCCAATCTGGGTGTGCCTGCTCCTTGCCCCCAGATGCCTTTCTTGCCTGTTTTGCAAGACTGTTGTAAAGCTCCCTCTTTTGCTATACCTTTTGTTGTCTCTTAGTCCACTCTTTGGATTTGAACAAGTGAATATGTTTCTCACATAATGACAGCTGCCTAGCAATTAATTGCCCTCCTCTTTATGAGGAATACCTTTCCTCTAAAAATAAATGAAAAGGAGGAAGAGATCAAAAAATACATTCCATATAAGTTTTTCTATCATTTAGAAAAATGGAGTTTCACTGGACATACCAAAACTGTACTGCCAGAGAAAATGTATTTCTTAATTAGATTAAAAAACAAAATGGTTGACTTTCCTTTTCAATATATCAGAAGACCAGAAAACTCTTAACTTAGATAGTATATTTCACAGGACAGACTTGGGAACATGACAGGGACTCTGACCTTTTAAGTAACTATGGAGTACATAGTTAGAAATATTAAGATATATGAATGATGCTAACTACTGTTAGGATAGCTTTTTCATGATTATATGGTCTCTTTTTTCATAGTTTCATTGAGTATCTTTCTAGAGTAGAGGAATATAATACTGGTATAAAGTACACTCATAAGAATCTTTAAACTACAGTTTCTGCTGAGCCCCCTAATTCAGAATCATGTAGTTTATCCCAAACAGTGTTAACACTGTTCCTGGAACTGTTTCATGTGTACTTCAAAGAGTTGAACAGTTTGTGCCAATGGATTCTGGGAAAGCCCGCTTTTACAAGTGAGTACTTATGAGACTCCTATTTAATAAGAGCCCACATTGCATTGCTAACAGTGAGGTTTTAAACTGCTAGCCTCAGCAGCCAGGAAATTAGGTCTTATGGTTATTACCACATCTCACCCTCATCCAGGACAATGGAATCATTTGCTAGTCCCAAAGATCTTGACACTTTGCCACCATAGCCTTTTGCATATCTGCTTCCCAACTAGATGAGTGGTCCCCTGAACATTAAGATGTCTCATTAATTTCTCAGCCCCTACATATGAAACCACAGAAGATGCTCAGAAATTATACATTGAATGAATAATAACAATCAATACTAAATAATGTACTATAAATACCTTACCTATATTTATTTAGTAATTTTAAGTCTTCAGAATTGAACAATATTGGTCCCATGAACTCCCCTGAAAGCATAAGATTAAGGATTCTTAAGAGTCCCTGAGATTAGCCTCAGTTAAAGAAAAGAAAAATTGAGATAAAAGCTATTTAAGGGCAGAAGACTTAATTTTTTTTTTTTTTTTGCCTCAGGTAGACCACAGTGTCCAGTGTATGTAACGTAATAGATACTCAATAAAAAAAATGTTGAGCAAATGACTAAAGTAATGATTATGTCTTCTCCAAATTCATAGAAGAATGAAATCAGTAGAACTAAAATCTAGGAGCTAGGATTGCTATAGGCAAGCCCAAAGACAGTTGTGACTCTTTGTCAGCTGATGCAACAGAATATCAATAGACTGTAAAAAAAAAAAATGTAGTCAAAATGTAGAAGCCCAACAAGCTGGGATCATTTCTTTCAGGAGCCAACAGATCTACCTCAGGAGACTCTGAATACCATTTTGCTGCAAAGAACAACAATTAACCGTTGCTTTAAGGATTCTGAATTAAAACATTTTTAAAAGCCAAACTATGTCTATAACATTAAAGAAAGCAGAGAAGAATATGATGTACTAAAAGAACACTTCCATCACTTATCATTCTAATTGAAAACTATATAAGATGTTTGGGGATGAGTTGAAGAGACGATGTGAGCTACTTTGTCCCTGTGCCCATATCCTTCTTCTAGCCTTCATCGTTTTGGGTGTGAGGTACAAAAGAAGGGACCTCTGCTTCCTTGCACTTCAATACTTGTGGCTTCCAGTTGGCTTTACTCAGTGGGAGACACCATCAGGAGAAAGGAGGACAGAAGAAGTGAGAAGCTGAGGTATTTTGGTTTTCCTCCTTGCCTGCATTCTGGGAATGGCATCTCTCCACAAAACCAGTTCCTGTTGAGCAGCCCTTCTTCTGGCCTCCAGTTGCAGCTCTTTGTAGACTTAAGGGACTCAAGAGACACCTTCATTATCTGATCTCCCCTTTGAGGAATGAAGGAGTTTACATTTGGTCAAAAAACACCTTGTCATCTGTGGCCGATTTCCTTAAACTTCCCACATCTCTGCAAATAGGTTCTTTATTAAATTCTCATTGAAAATCTGAGCTGGTTATGCCTTCTATATCCAGTCAAATCTCTGACCAACACATCATGCAATAAAGTCAGGTTTTGCTACTCTTTATGAAACTGAGTACCAATATATCAAGAACAAATCAATTATCAAACCAACCCATCTTATTTCCATATTATGGTATCCTCAAAGGTCCAAAGGAAAGAAGGAAAAAAAAAAGACAGAATGTGACCATCAATGGCAAGCTGCTCAGTTCAACAATACTCCAGAGCTATAGAACAAATCCAGACCCATCAGTGCCTACCCGCATTAGCTAAGGCCACTTTAACCTTTCTGAATGAATGAAAAAATAACTGGCAATGATTCTCTAAATTATTTTGGAATATTTCCATAGAAAGAAATGGAAATGCACAGGGGAAACAGAAGTAAAAATAATGTTTTAACAGAGAAAAAAAATGTCATGGGGTCTGGCTCAATCAATTTGCCAGTAGATTAGGAAGGAGGACCTTGGATTTGGCAAGGTACAAATAAAATCAAAGGACAGGGTGGGGGACATTATGTGACTTTCCTCCACAAGGAGATAATAAACTTCTTGGCCATCTATCCTAAAAGAGGAAAATAGTAAACAATGGAAAGATGACTGTTTTCTGATGCCAACTTTCATAGATGAGATATTTTGATCAAGTTACTTTGCCTGTTTTAACTAAAATTAATAGGAATAGACAATGCTGTATTAATTCTTCACAATGTTATGATTCCAAGTTCAAGTTTGTGAATATTTTTCTAAAATCTTGTAGATGATAGTTGTATATTTCCAGGTTTGGGAAAATCTGCTTTTTCACTGCTGAAACTAAGAGACCCAACCAGAACAATTTCAGAGGAGGAACAGTTTATTTTGGGGGCTCAAAGTTTTAGAGGTCTCAGTCCACAGACAGCTGGCTCCATTCCTCAGGGCTTGAAGTGAGGCTTAACATCATGGTGGTAGAGGGTGGTGGAGGAAAGCGGCTCACATAATGAGCAGGAAGCAGAGAGAGAGAGAGACTCCACTCACCAGATACAAAATATATATCCCTATATCACAGCCCCAATGACCCACCTCCCTCAGCCACACCATACCCACCTTCATTTACCATCGAGTTAATCTCATCAGGAGATTAATTCATTGATTGGGTGAAGGCTATCATAACCCTATCATTTCTCCTCTAAATCTTTTTGCATTGTTTCACACAAGAGCTTTTGGAGGACACCTTACATCCAAACCATAACAGTGCTCAAAGAAGCTTTAATTCAGATCTCACCATTTATGCTAAAACATTTGTCTTCTGTTTTAAAAACTCAGATTCTTCCCCTGCAAGGGCAGTATGTAGCCTTACAACCCTTCCATATGGATTAAAGAATATCTATTATGCACCAGAACTTCCAGGGTGTCATTTAGTAGACATGGATTTTTAATTCAACTCTTCAGTCTAGTGGCTTTTTTTAAAGTCAAAATGTATATACAATGGAGTTATACTCAGCCATAAAAAAGAACAAAATTATGGCATCTTCTGGCAAATGGATAGAAATGGAGATTATTATGGTAAGTAAGTATTATGCTATTATTATGCTAAATAAGCCAAACTCAGAAACTCAAACTACAATATTTTCTCTCACATGTAGAAGCTACGGTAAAATAAAGGAAAGAGGGAGGGAAGGATAAGATAACATTAAGATAAAGGGAAGATCAGTAACATAGAAGATGATCAAGAACAGTAGAGGGATGGGTGGGGGAGGCAATGCAGAAAGAATTCTTAAAAAATCATGTTATGTGCATATATAAATAAATATATGACAGGGAACTTCACCTTTATGCATAGGTAGAAAGAACCAATCAAATACAAATTAATAGATGAGGAAAAGGAAGGCTAATAGAATAGAGGAAGCAGAATGAGAGATGAGAGGGAGGGTAGGAGGGAAAAGGGGAAGGGATATGGGGGTGATCATGAACTAAAATCAAATACCATGTGCATAGGAGTTTGTAGGGATGAACTCAACTATTATGTAGAACTATAAAGCTCTAAAAAACAAAACAACAACAAAAACTCCTTCCAAAACCCTCTTAGAGTATACTTTTAAAGTATAAGGTTATAGAATCTGAACCAATACATTTTATTCAAAAAGAGGCTCTGGTTTCTCATATGATTTGGAAATGTGATGTTTGTCTACCCTGAAAAACTGTTTTCTCAGCTCCTTGGAAAACTAGGAAGAGAGTCTTTGATAATTATACCACTGATGCTTTTTAAATTTGAAAACTTATGGGCTGTTTCTGCTGGATAAGTTTCTGTTGCCTACATATAATATTCTTTTAATTCAGTTTCTCAAACTCCTGTGTTCTCTGCTGTTAAGAAAAGAATTACAAAGCTGCACTCTGGCACGGAGAACACTATGCTATGGTTATTCATTATTAAATGACTTCTCCCAAAGAAAAGTGGAAACATGGTCAAGGAGACAAATCACCAGGAAATAAATACACACACACACACACACACACACACACGCTGTATAGGTAAGGGAGACTATACTAGCCACACCAGACTTGTTCATTTATTCTATATGTTACATCTCAATACTTGTAATTAAAGTAGCCCTTCTTCTCTATTGGAGTTTCACCTGTAGAAATGAGCATTAACCTTACAAAGTAAAAGAAAATGAATTAACTTGGAAACAACATTGAGAGACAGTTTTAAGAGTATATCATAAAAGCAGAGGAAGAGGCAGAACTAAGAGGGAAGGAGAGAGAAAGAGAAGATTCAGAATGAATACAAATTGAAGATTTTCCTTTCAGGGAAACAAACATTTCTTCAGGGTTATACCAATATTGAAATTTACCCAACTGCATGTGAATTCTCATGTTTTAAGTGGTATTTTTTTTTTTCAATTAACAACTCTATCCTCTAACTTAGTACATTATCAATTAACATCTGAAAGTTTTTAGTTTATGTCAATAGGTGTGGTTTGTAGTTTAAATGGATATTAGAAATTTATCTTTCTTTTTATAGGTACTATTAACATTTGTCTTAGAGGAAACTTTTTCCTTGCTGGATAATAATATGTTTATTACTCAGTTCTAAATATCTTTTTAAAATATATTTTTAAAGCATAAAATTTGTATTAAAAGTCACAACCTAAAATTATAGCCACTAATTGAGTAATGAGAATTGGGTAGCATGCAGAAGGCTTTATAAGCATTATTTTGATTAATCCTCACAGTACTGGACTCTTACCAGGTGGATATAACAATCCCCAAGTAAACTAAAGACAAGGAAACTGAGGCTTACAGAAGGTAAGTGACGTGCCGAGGATCATACAGCAAATAAAAAAAGGTGGTGCTGGGATTCACATCCAAGTACACCTTGTTCTCAAATTTTTCCCATTTCCTTATAATTAAAAAGAGGAGGCTAGGGCTGCAGCTCAGAGGCAGAGTGCTTGCTTAAACATGTGTGAGTCACTGGGTTTGGTCCTTAGCACCACATTAATAATAATAATAATAATAATAATAATAATAATAATAATAATAATAAAGGTATGCTGTCCATCTACAACTACAAAAAATTTTTAGAAATGAGTAATGGAACAATAGACGATATTTGACTTATTAACACAAAAATGTTAGTTTAAGATTTAAGATATTAAATCAGGCATAAGTTGCTTTCATATTGAACATGTTTAGAAACAATTTGGTAAAGATTCATACTCCACAGCTCACAGAGTCTTTTGATACTCATGACTAAATTGGTGTTTCACTTCCTCTTTTTTTTCTCATAATGGCACCCTCATGGGGACTTCTTAGACATTTTTCCTGTTATTATTTCCCTTTGTTTATGTTAATTTATCTATGCTTTATATGTGTACTTTATATATAAAAAGAATAAGATTTTTTGCTCTCTAGTGTGAAGTTTTGCTTCTTGGGGCAATGCTTTAGAGGATGGACCTCTTCCAAATCTCACAACCCATTGGTATTCCTTATAATTACATGGAATTAGGGCTTTCTATACTAGCTTATAGTTGTTGTTTTTTTTTTTTAGCATGTTAACATGCAAATACATGGAAACTGTTGATGAACCCCTCCTAAGTCATTTATCTCTTGGCATGGACAGAAGATCAGAAATCTACTTTGATAGAGGAAAGAAGGAGAGTTTAGAGCATTCTTTATTGCAGCAAGGGACAGGGGAAGAACAGAGAGCCTGTGGTGTTGAAATGCCTGCATCACAATTGTCCTTCAGTCTAATCCTGTTGAACATATTAACACAAGTATGTTCTGTAAGGAGATGCTAACTCCCCATTCATGATGAACAAGAAAACTCAGTCATAAGCCATCTCAGTGACCATCACCTATTGGTTATTGTGTAAATATTAGCTTTCCTGCCTGTGAAGAATTTACTGTTTGGTTCCTTTCAGGCCTGTTTGCATATTCTCAACTGCTACGTGGCCAAGAATAAGGAACTTTATGTAATGTTCCAAAGAAATGGCACAGCACCATGGCTCATTTTAACCAAGGTATGAATAGAAGACAGATGAATTCACAAATACTTCTTTCACATGTACTGTGAAACCCAACTTTTTATTCCCAGAGGCCAAAATGGTCTTAACCATTCAAGTAATTATAGCTCACCACTATAATTTACAGTTAGCTCTAGTTGACTCTAAATTTAAACAGGAAAATAATTCACTTATCTTATTGGAACATTGAAGTAAATAACTTCATAAAACTCATAAAGTTTCAGAAATCCTAGAAAGTGTGGTGAATCCAAAGAGAACCCGGCTATAACTTAATAAGACAACAATATTTAATCTACTATTTATTATTTACTGACATTGCGAAAGTCCTACAATTGACACTTTATAAATGTTACGCATTTAGTTCTTACAGTGATCTGTAATATTTGTATCCTCATTTACAGAGGAAATGAATATAGAAAGGACATGTGATTTTCCTGATACTCCCTGAAGTGGAGGAGAAGGGATTCAAACTCCTGTCATCTCAAGTTCATTCTTCACTATCTCAGCCACAGTGAAATGATGGAAAATTCAAGTCTACAAACTTTTAATTTTCAATCAAATGGAGAAAATTTGGGGCAAATAGTTTTTTATACCATAGATAATGTTATAAAAATATTTTGAGATTTTTGCATGTGAGAAGCTTCTATAGAGATGATTTCAGCTGCAAGATCACTTTTTAAAAATAATATAACTAATGTGGGTATTGGTAAGAATTGTCTGATTTTGAGAACCATGAAAGAATGTATGTGTCAGGGCCTTGGTAAATGATGAAACTGGTGGCTGTTTTACAGAAGTGTTTAACCCTAGAGGCAGGGACCATTCCCCTAAGCTGCCTACATTGTTCACTTCCCATCAATGGCATTACATTAAACCTTTTGACCTAAAAGGAGTTCCCATGTGAAAGGATGGTCCTTGTTTAATATTTCCAATGTATTTTACTTGTGTATATAGTGTCTCCAAAATGAAAGAATAATAGAAACTAAGAAGGCAGAAGAGGAATAGCAAAAAGAGAGTAAAACTTTCAGAAACCATTTTATAAAGGAGGTAACCCAATTGTTAGAAGCAGTATTGAGGAGCCAGAAATCTCCTAAACACCTAAATCTCCTAATTCCCAGACCAGTGTTTACTTCAGTGTTACCAAGTAGAATAGGCTGGAAATTTCAGAAAAACTTGACCCTCCAAATACATCATCAAATAGGTCTCCTCTGTGCAGACTTACCTAATATTTAAATCATTTAAACATACTAATAACAAAATATAAAAATGTAAACAATTAGCATAGTTTATAGTATGCTTACTATATCCCAAATGGATTATCAAACATCTTTAATAGTGACAGTCTTAATAACTCCAAAATATAGGTTGAAATTGTTCTCATTTCGGAGGCAATGTGTGCAATTGGTCAAAGCTTAATCAGTGCAATAAAAGACATTTTCACCTAATTTCCTGGAGACTTAAGATATGTATACAGTCTTTATTATTGGAAAATTTCTCAACTCATTGTGCACTTACTGATATAATCTATTAGAAAAATATTTGCTTTCCAAATAAATAATCCAAGTCGTAAAATTCAGCCAGTGTTTTATAACATGAACTTGACAGTAAATGACATATTTTATCAATAAAGATTTTTGAATGTTCACGTAGCTTCTGATGAAATTCTTATTTAGTTATGCTCCTCTACTAACGAGGAAGCCTCCTATATCAGATCTTCTTTGAATGGTTATGTCAGATTTCTATTAAAACTAATGCATGCAGATATTATATTTAAAATATTTTTTATAATGAACAATTGTGAATATGCTAAAAATATATAGCATGTTAACACTTCACCTTTTCAACATTGCACTACTTGAAATTAATTTTAGGCTGACAGTTTAAGCATTTTAAATTATCTTAAACACTAATAAAATAATCATGTAGAACCAGCCTTTTCTGAAGACACATTAGAAAATGTACAATATATAGAAGTCCAATATATTTTTTTTAAAAAAGTCATGTCCAAATTTAGACCTTGAAATCTTTATTGTTTCTAAATGACTACTGATGAAACTCCACAATGTTATGCTCATTTTTATGGAAGGAAAAAAGAGCCACAGGTCAAATGCTAATCGTGACTGCTTCTTCAACTATATACATTTCTCAAATTGTTCTAAATAGCCAAATCTTGCTACCTAAAAATCTGGTAGGATAAATAACACTAATTATAGCATCGCCTAGCACTTTTGAAATCTGTACAACCCTGGAAAATTACAACTAGAGCCAAATACACCTATAATAGATATTTCCTATTATTTTAGAGCAACAAATTTATCATTTGTATACTTACCTAGAAGCATCTTTCTTAGCAATAGTCAATTCAGCCAGTCTGTAATTTCTGTATAGCAGATGTATCAAGAGCAGAAGTAAAAGTTAACCTGCCCCAAGTTTTATTACAGATTCAGTGTGAGCCTTCACAAACTCTTCCTTGTGTCCTAAGCCTGCTGGAGGACTGGCCTGACTCCACACACTCCCTGCGTACCTTGCTTGCAACTAATAAACAATACAGTGACTGTCAGTAGATGTTGCCTCCTCAGCCTATCCAGCAAAAAAAAATTATGGAAAAATAGGTTTCTTCTCTGGAGTTTTGAGATATAAATTCTGAGTTGATCATGCTGTTTCTTTGAAATTCCAAGTGATATTTTCTACTCAATGCACAAAGGAACAAATTTAAACATCTGCCAGTAAGTTTATAAAATAAGTTGTAAAAATGTGACTTTTTAAAAAGTATCCTTTTTAATCCCCTAATATTTTTTCTTCTAAGATTTTTTAATACATTTTGGTACAGACAAAAGAGAAATTGATCTACAAAAGAAACTGTATATGATACATGTTTTAAAGGAGATTGAATATTAAAATACTATTATTCACCATGGATCAGAAAATGCAAATTTATTATTTGGTATTATGAACTTGAAACTCCAATGAAATTTTAGTTTCACAATGGATTTGTTTGTTTGACTCCAAAGTAAAAGTCATTATTTTTGAAATAGGGTTCTCTTAACAAAAGAACAAGCCTTACAGTTTTAAAAGCAATAAGTATATTGCAGTAAACATCCAAAAAGGAATGTCTCATCTCTTTATTTCTTTACTGGATATGTATTAACAATTAAAAAAGGGAGGGGAATATTTCTGAGCCCAAAGCAAAAATACATCACATACCAGCCAGCATTGGAGCCAAAAAGATGAGTGTAATTTCTGGGACTATGTTTTCTAAAATAGAAAATAAAATAACATGTCCATGTACTATATATTTCAGCAATTGTTTTTAAAACACCACTCAATGTGTACTACTTTTGGCACATGATAGTGACAGAGGACAGAATTATGCTCTACCTTCATGGAGTCCAGATTTCAGGTATTTGCTTATGCCTCTGTATTCCTCTATTCCTTTATTTGGGGATTCAACTTTTACTTGGCTAGCTACTTTTATTTTGGTAAAGGCAAGGCTAGGAAGTTAAAAATAGGAACAGCAAAGGAGAGCCTGAAAAAAGTGTAAAAGGGAAATGTACCTAGATTTTGAAGGAAAGAAGGGCCAAGACTACAAAGATAGTATAATTTGGAGCAAGGGAAAGCAAGAGAGATGGCTAAGGATGATAAAGATACAACAGACCAAGGTCTGGTTTTTGCCATTATAAAATGCTAGCCTCCTGCATACCATATACATTTGAATGTAGCATGCTGAAGGATGACATACATCTTATTTTGAGTAAACCAAGTACCAATTAGAAGGAGAGATCTGTGTGTTCATATTAACAAGAATTTCTCTGGAAATGTGGAAAGAAGCCTCTAAAATACTGACTCAATAAAAAAAAAAGGAGATCGGGAAGATGGCGGCGAGGGGAGTGCATTGCCCCCGTGTGCTGCGTCACTGTGTGGGAGTATGACAAGTCAGGACGGCTAAAGGCTATCTTGTTACGAATTTTCAGCAATAGTGGGGTGCTCCGGAACCTGGAGGAAGGATTTCCATCGCACGAGGATCGGCTACGGGGACTCAAACGCGAGAGATTTGTCGCACGGAGGGTAACACTGCTTATTCAGCAAATCGCCCCGCGGCTGGAGTCTGCAGCGCGCGCTGGGAAATGAGGAGATAGCGACGCAGGGATACAGCGCTGCAGTTTCTGCCAGCCGTGCAAGCATCGTACTCAGGGCTGAATTCTGGGTTCGAGACGGGGGAAGGAAGCGGTCCATCTCGGTTCTCCACACCGGTCAGACCACAGAGGAGGCCAGCGGCCACCATGTTGGAGAGCAGACGTCACCATCCCTGTTTTCGACTGACCGCAGTTCATTCAACCATAGAACGGGTAATTTCAGGCTGCCATTTGCCTGCGGCTTGCGGACAGATTGCTCGGGCTCAGTGCCTGGGTGCTTCTTAGAGCCTGCTCTTATTGGAGCAAGCAC
>NW_026000005.1:1855189-1913536 GCF_001458135.2 Marmota marmota marmota
GGAGGGGAGAGGTGGGGACAGTGGAGGGTGGAGGATGGGAAAGGCAGCGGAGCACAACAGACACTAGTATGGCAATATGTAAATCAATGGATGTGTAACTGATGTGATTCTGCAATCTGTATATGGGGTGAAGGTGGGAGTTCATAACCCCCTTGAATCAAAGTGTGGAATATGATATGTCAAGAAATTTATAATGTTTTGAACAACCAACAATAAAAAATTAAAAAAAAAAAAGAGTACCCCGAGGACAGGTGTTTTTTTTTGTGTTTTTTTTTCACTTCATGATTTTAACTTTTTATTTCATTTTCTCTGTTTGGGGTGTTATGTTTAATCAGTTTTTAGGTTGTCTGCATGTTTATGACTTTATATGGCAAATGGTAACCATTCACCTACAAACGCAGCCTTATTCTATAGCTTTCACTCAAAGAAGAGAAATTACTTTAAAAATGCATCTCTCAGACTAATCTGCATTATCATTTAAAAGCAGGGGCAGAAGGAACAGGTATGCATCAGGCTTTCCAGTTGGATCTTCTGACAGCCATTGTACAGATAAAGACAATGAGGTTGTGGTGGCTTCAACAAATTGCCCAAGGTCACAGATCTCCAAATCCAGTGCTCCTCCCAAGCTTCTTCCACATATAACCTTTAGTTCAATCAGGGTTGAAGTAAAAGTTTTTATTTTTTGTGAAGATTTCCAGAGAATGTAAAAGATTTCATGTTTGGGGAATTGAAAATATAAATCATAGTAAGTAAAAGGAAAAAAAAATTTTCAAAAAAGCAAGCAGACCTTTAGTTTTTCTTTTGCTTTTGGGGAGACTTTTGGTTTTCCATTATTTTTTCCACTACAGGGGAAAATGAAAGTATCTGAGAATGAATCATATTAATTTGAAGTATTATGATTTTAGATTTTTCTATCATGTGAATATTAAGTTCTAGCACCTTTTATCCATTAATTCAACCATTTTCATAGGTGTCATCTAAAATATGTAAAATTGCTCAGAAGCACTCATTTTCTTATACTTAGCACTTAGGTTTTACTTAAAACCACCTAACAGTATCACTACTATTATTTCTGGTGAGATTATGCTTAACTGAGGAAAAATTGAAGCATAATCAGCTTTTCAATTTTCTACAAGTATCTGTCTCTGTGGATGAAAGATAATTAGTATTAACTAGACTCTAACTTATGTGATAGAGAGAACATTTAGGGAGTGTATGAGCTCCCAGTTTGGGAATCCAGAATAGACCCAGAGAAGAGAAATAAAGACTAAAAATAAAGAATTAAAATTATTATATGAAGATGTTAATTACCTTCTGTGCAATCACAAATATATGGAAACATCCTAGATGTTTTATATCAGAGGACTATGTATGTCTATGTTATGAAATGCTATAAATTATATTCAGTGACATAAGAAAGTATGTACTATGTAAGAAGTAGTAAAAATGATGTAGAACTGGGTATACAATGGAGATCAAATATACAAAACGTGTGTATCATTTTATCAATGTGACTGCATGTATAAATGCATAGCTACAGAAATATAACTCCAAAACAAGTTGAAGGCTAACAGAAAATTTTGCTTTATTCTTTTCTGTGTTGTCATTTTTTTGTGTGTGGGGGCGGGTTACTAAACTGAAAAAACGAAACACTTAACAAATTGTAGTGGGAGAGATTTGGTTATTGAAAAGAAAACTCATGGATTATAAAAGCCTAGATGGAAATCTAGCAGATTAAAAAATATTATTTTGCCTGAAAACCTTATAGCAGATAAATGTCAAAAACTAGCTAAATTCTCAGGTTCTTCTTAGTCCCAGTGATCCTCTGATTTGACTGCAGTAAGGTTGTGGACTGGAGAAGCATGTGCACTAAAGACAAGGAGGAGGCTCAAATTGATCACTGTCAAAATGCTAATGTATAGCAAGTGGTAGGAAATAAACAAGATAAAAGGGAACAAGGATAATGGTAATACAATATTTATAGTGAGATTCAATCATCAATTCCCACAACTCCTTGGTGACTCTATCTCTTCACCTGTGGCATGTGCATCTCTGCATCCATACAGATGAGCATCAGGAGCCTGCAGAAAGGGGATGGCAGGAACTCAGCTCAGAGATTGGCTTATGTGCATAATTATTCCCCCCAAGGCATTAAATCTTTTTAACCACCATGGTAGCATTGCCATTTTTACCCAAGCATTTAACTCAGACAAAGGCAATAATTTATATGTTGGGAAGACGTGGCTCCCCAGAAACCTTTTATATCCTAGCCCTCATTAAACTATTTATTCTCTGTCATTGTTGTCAGATTTCTATAACTATATCATGCCATATAATTAACATTGTTCAGACACATCAGATTTTTGCACAACTCGATACCTCAAAGAATTAAGTCATCAGACAGAGCACCAGTTAGTTCCCTTCCTATACTGGATAGCAGATGTTCAAATAATACAGTGTAGGTTTTTTTTTTTTTTTAAAGGAAGATGCTGCTATATGTATCAAGTCTTTCAACATGGTTGAATTACAAGTGCTGTCATTTTTCTTTTTATTTTTCTAAACTCTATACCTGCCTAGTGTGCACCCTGTTTACTTTTATGCAAAGCTAGCTGGTCTTCTTAGGTAGAGTTTGCCTGGGTCAGCAAAATGCTCTGTGACTATTTAGCCCATGTAAGTGACAGCCAGCTGGGAAAACTGTGCTATTCCTAGTTTTTCCATGATATATAATGCAGAGGGAGATGGATGTGACAAGACTTTGGACAAGGTGAACACTTTTGAAGTGAGACAATATTCTGCAAACAATACTAGAGTACATTTGATTTTGAGAGATGAAACCCAAATGTATTTTAAGTTTTTCTCTATTTTGACAGAAATCTAAAAAAGAAAAATCCCATTTAAAAATCATCAGAGCAGTGGCTTGGGAGGCTGAGGCAGGGGGATCACAAGTTCAAAGCCAGCTTCAGCAAAAGCAAGGTGCTAAGCAACTCAGTGAGACCCCATCTCTAAATAAAATACAAAAAATAGGGCTGGGGATGTGGCTTAGTGGTAGTGTCCCTGTACGCACCCTCCCCTCTAAAAAATTACCAGAGCAATGAATTACCATACAAGGGTATGGTTGAATAACTTCTAATGTTCAACAATAGCAGGATAATTATGGTTCACCACAATTAATCATGCATTTCAAAATATGGAGGGTTGTGAGTGCTTCCAACATCTATTGAAAGTCAGTGTGGGCAAGTCTTTGCACGTGTAAGAAGTTCACATAAAAAATGTATCTGCTCACATGCCCCAGCTATGCCTGCTACGTTAAATCTGAACATGGCTATGCCTTCTTGGTTTAATCTTATTGGGCTGTCATCAGATTCCTAGGAGGATGAACCTGGAATTAGACAGGAGATACAAAAACTTTGCTAGATCAAGAAGTGAAGAATGGCCTTCCTTCTGACAAAATCATTTGGGGAGAATTTTCTCAGAAGCAGCTTTATTTTTATATAGTGGTCTTGCCTCACAGCAGAGACCAGTCCATGTCACTGCACTCAGCTGGCAGCTTCAACCTAGGCTTTGTTTCCACAGTCCTACTCTTGGTGCTAAGGAAGATATATCTATCCTCCAGGGCCATGGAATTCACAGCCCTCTAGTTCCCCTAATATTTGGTTCACTTGCTCTTGAAAAACTAAAAACATTGGTGAATTCAGGCAATGTAATCCTTGGACCCTATGAAAGCATGGTGCACACAGTTCATGTCTACAGGAAATGATAGATATCAAGCAATTCATTGATAAACTCGTGCCTCCAACTGATTGACATCATTAAAAGGTCATGTTTACAAAGAGTATAAGCCTTTCTCTGTGCCAAATCTTGACACTTCTAATGTTTCCAGTGTTAAAATGCTTGGCAAATACATACCAATGATACAGACTAAATAATGTCTCTTCATGAGAAATTTATAATCTTCTAAGTTTCTACAGATGGATTTTTATAATATGATCCAGAATACATAAGTATTAAAATAGGTGAAGCAGATATCCTTTTTTCTTAAATGCAATTCAGCAAAATAATAAAATATCGCAACCAAATTTTTCAATACATCATTTGAAAATCACTACTATGTTTATTAAAAATTTGTTCAGGTATAAATGAACAGTTAGGTATAAACAACTCATATATGTTGTGACATAGTCTATGGATTTATTCCAAAACTTCTTTGTCACCATGTAGTCTTCATTTTAATGTCTGTGTTGATATATGGTAATAACCGTAATAGATAAGAATGAGATGGTATTTCATCATTCTTAGTAATAGGGACAGTGCTTTTCAGTGTCAATAGTGATGCTGCTTTCTTTACTCAATGGCCCTTTTATTCTGGGGACCAGATTTTTCTTTGCCCAGATATCATTTCTTTTTAATATTCTTTTCTCCTCTTAAGAAAAAAATTAGGTATTTCCTGATTGCCTTCCTGCTATTTAAAGCCAATATATGCTGTAATCTGACATTCTGAATCACAGTTACATGGTATTTAAAATCTATTTACACTTGAGGAGAAAGCAAATATGTCTTTAACCCATGAATTCAAACAACTGTCCCTTAGTCTAAATTTTGTTCTATTTTGTTATTAGAATCTTCAATCTAGGTAATCAGAATAATTCTGTGGTTTGATTTTTCCGTAAGTAACTCAAACAATAATTATAACATTTTCTAATATGTTCTGAAATATGTAACACTGATCCTAAAGGCTAATTTCTAACATTATTTGTTTTACTTGTAGCATAGAGTTCAGGTTTATTTTTTCTATACATGTTTGAAACCAACTACAGTAGAAAATGAGCAAGCTGTTAGAAAAAAAATTTTCAATAAACTTATTTGAAATTTTTACTTCACTTGACTTTTTTTTAGGAAAAAAACTAGTTTTTTATACAAACATAAAATAGCAATCATTTGATTTTTAAATAGTAAAAAATAATTAATTATTCAGAACCCTCTATGTATGGTATAGTTACCATACATTTTAATATATAGCAAAAGTGTATGCTTGTTACTTCTGAAATGTGTTAATTTATCTGCTGTATTCCAACTGACTAAAATCAATCTTAAAAATGAATCTTTATAAATGGATACTAATTGATAATAGAAATAATTTAGTAATGGACTATATAGAATATTAATAATGAATCCATATGTACTTGAATGGATTTAAAAGTTTTAAACAATCATTTATTAAGTTGTTTAGCTTTACATAAAGAATATAAACTGCTATTTCAGTTATACAAATAAGCAAGATCTTATTTATGGAAAAAATATTCCTTTGGGGGTATTATGCTGTAAAGTACAAAAATGTAAATGTTCTTAACAGTTTCTATTAATATGAAATTAAATTTATTTCTGAAAAAAGTAACGTACTATCCTCTATAAATATGTACAGTTATTATGTGTCAATTAAAAATAAAAAACACATTTAAAAATCACTGATTGGTTTCACTTTCTTTCAAGAGTGAATTCATTGGAGTAAAAGAAATGGATTTTTACTTCCCTTCAAATGAAGAATGTAGTCTTAAGAAAAGATATAATAGAGTTTTAAAATTTTGAAGACATGCCATGTAATCATAGAGTCCTGATAAAATACTGACTCCAAAGCATATATTCTTGTGAGTGAAGAAACTCAGACACAGAGGAGCAAATTATCTTGTTTATTGTCACTTAGATGATTCAGTGAAAAAAAAATCATAAGACTATTCATTCTCTAAGTCTATACTGAGTTCTCTTTCTGTGACAGGCACTGTCCTGAGTCTCAGGTACAGGAGTCCCTGCTCTTGTGGAATTTGTTTAGATTAATGTCTATTGATTCTGATAACAGAGCCTTTTCAATTTGCTCATATAATTTTCTCACCAAAAGGGCTAATTTATACAACTTACAAATGGGCTCCTCTGTCTGATTAAAATGCTTGTGGTTTTGCTGTTATTAGTGTTCTTAATTTTTTTTTTTACCTGCATTAGTCTATCATGGTTGTTTTCTTGACAATTATCTCATCTATTCATATAAAAAAGAAAACTGTCTGGTCTTTTTGTCATGTGCCTTTCAATGAAGAACTTACATGATAAAATCTATATTATGTTTTTATAATAATTAACATATTTTGTATTTGGTTGCATAATATAAAAGGAAAGAGTTTTGTCTCTGTACCCCACAAAAAGGAAAAGATTCTGAGAGTAGGGGATATTGATTTGCTATTTCTTTTTCCCAATTCAGTCTTAGGTAACTCCATTAACATTCAGTAGTCATCATATTATGATTTAAGCGAAAGATTTGGAAAAGAAATATCTATACAGTATCAAGTGAGCTTGAAATAGTCTGCAACTGCTGCAGTAAATCAGGAAGACTACTAATTTGTTGTTCTGTTCACTAGTATTCTGCAGAAATCATGTACTGCACATGTGTTGCAATTTTTAGCTGGAAAATCCTTAGATCACGCCATTTTGTCATTAAGGCAGAATATAAAGCAAGTTTCCAGGGCTTGCCAGCCTCCTGTCTCTTCTGTCTAATGTGATCCCTCTTTGTATCAAATAACTATCCAATTCCAGCTTTGGCTGATAGGACCAGGTATGAATAGCTGATTAGAGGGCAGTTAGTCATCAGAAACCTATCACTGGTGGCCTGGTTCAAAACCATGTGCCAGGAATTGGAAAGATGTGATACCAGTGGGTTGTGCACTGAGTACTGAGCTCTGACCAGGTTCGCTGGGGGTCATGTCAAGCCAATGTTTATATGGAAGAAGGACAGATCACAAGACAGAAGAGCACAGAGTATAAAGAGCTTAAAAGGCAAGAGATAGGGACTGACTCAGAGAAAGAAGGTTCCCTGGGGTTTCTAAGTGAGTGTGACATCAGTTTGTCCAATCCCAGCTAGCAACATTTATTGACAATGTATTCCCTGAGATTCAGGGGTGTATACTCACAACAAACATTCTTCTTAAATTAACCCGAGTTATTCTTTGCAACCAAACAAATCCTGGCCTTCCTCCTATGTAGACTTAATTTTTGCCACAAGAAAAAAGCAGAAGTCAATCAGAAAGAAGGGCACTCAAGTCCTCTTAGTCTCTGAAGGATCATCCTACTGAAAGTCAATTTGGGGCACTAGTTTCTAGGCCATTAATACTAACTACATGGTAGTATTTGTTAATTTCTACAACCTTCTAAATATAAAATCACATAAGTGTTACAGAAGACCACAGTACTGAATTAATCTTTTCCAACTTTCACCCTCTAAATAGTTTTGATCATGCTCATTTTTCTACCTAAATTCTCCCCATCCCACCCCACTTTTTTTTCTATCAAAGTGATTGGAAAACAAGCACCCAAATAAATCAAAGTAAACACTTGTGATTTGCCATATTCTGTCATTTTCCCTTATCAACACAGTTTTTGGGTACATCTCCCAATGAATATTGCTCCTAAAATGGTATATTCACAAGGGGTTTCTCCTTTATCTCTACCTAATTAGTCATCAGTCTGTCTCAAACAGAATGGATGAAGAAAATGAATTTTTCCTTTGTTTCAGTTTTACTAAAGATTTGGTCAAAGTATTTCTTTCAGCTACCCATCTTATCATTAAGTTCCTCTAGCAAATACATTTTCTTCTATACATGTTTTTCTCCCTTTGAATACAGGTCTCCAACAATTTGTTGCTACTTCCTCATAAGCCAAAGGAAATAGTAAGAATTAAATCCTTTGCAACGTAAAGGAAACATCATTTTCAGCCAATGCAAATGCTTTAATTCCAAAAATTCTTTAAAATGCCAGGACTGAGTAGTTATTACTCAATACTGGCTTTGAGCCATCTGAAGCATTTTACTCCAGTTGGGGTTTTCCAACTGCTGAGAAACTAAAGATCTTTAAGCAGTAAAAAGGGGGGAAATACTGATATAATTAAAAGGCAACAAAATAGAAGGAAAGAAAGTACAATAAAAAGAATATCAAAGTTCAATTTTCAAGCACATAGATGTCTATATGTTACAAAGCATGGAGATGACACAGAATTACGAAGATGTATATAATGGTCTCAGGAGTGCCAGGTCCTGATAAAAAGAGTTTACCTGTATCAACTAATATATTATCATTATTATTATTGTTGTTGTTGTTGTTCACATAGGAAAATGAAGCATAGAGATTATAAGTAACTAACCCAAAGTTACACAGAAGTTGAGTGGGAATTTCCAACCAGGAGTTTTGGCCTCCCCACAGCTAGAGCCCTTAATCATAGACCATTTACCATTTCTGTAAATATCTTGACCAGTAAACTATTTAACAGGTTGCATATCAAAACTATCTCAGGAGCATTTCAAAGCATACCAACATCTATGTTCTACTGCCAGAGATTCTGATTTCATGGATCTAACTTGGGCCTGTCATCAGTATACAGACAGCTCCTGACTGACCATAGCTTAGCTTAAGACTTTTTGACTTTATGATGGTGCAAAAGTGATTCACACTCGGTAGAAACGGTATTTTGAATTCTGAGTTTTGATCTTTTAAAAAGTAGTGATAAGTGGTGTGATATTCTCTCTCCATATTGGGCAGCAGCACCAGCTGTGAGCTGCAGCCCCAAGCAGCTATGCCACCATGAGGGTGAGGAAGGACTTCTCCACAGTGTGCTGTGTTGCTAACTGTGAGGCAAATTAGGTGGATTAAATGTATTTTCAACTGAACGATATTGTCAAATTCAAGGATTTTTATCAGGATGCAATCCCATGATAAGCCAAGGTGCATCTATATTTTATAAATCCCCAGGTGATTCTGAAGTACAAAAAGGTAAGATGAAGCCCATGCCACCTCTCTATTTATTAGTGGCCTAGCCAGAAACAAATCCAATTATCTTGAATTTTCCCCCTACATTACAATAGCTCCCCCTTCTACAAGTTGAGGGGGAAATGAAGAAATAAAAGTTTTCTCTTAGAATGATGACTTTAAGTTTCTTAAACCAAAAAGCTTTAGTTCACAAGCTAGGTATCATTAAACACTAGGTATCAATCATGTTCTTTGGTGGTTATTAAAGCTAAGGTGAATTCTCTATTTCTGAAATAATTAAGTACATTAATGAGAAACAGATGAACATTTCCCAACTCCTTTTATTAAATACTGTAGCACTAGTACAACTTAGACACCAGAGGTCTCTGCTATACAATTTAAACCCTCTATGTAATACAGAGCCCTCCTAAGACTCCAACTCAAGCAAAGTATCTTAAAGAAGAGATAATGATGATTATCTGAGTGTTGTGATTATTTGGTAAATGTTGAACAACCTGGGCTCTGAGGGGTGGAGCCCTGATGGTGTTTACCAAATTATTACTCCCACTATTGCCAAATCCAAATTATCAAAGTGACATTATTGAACATGTGGCTGGGGAGAGATGTATTATAGCATCCCATTATATGGTACTTCTACCACCCAGGCACAATAAAAAATTAAAACAAACCTTAAGAGCGTGGATAAAACTAAAAATATAGCAAAAGAATTAGGAAGGAATGGGGTTTGACTATTACATTTATTTTTAAATATAATTAATTTCATGAAAGTTATATAATTTAATTTTAATAATAGTCAAATTTAATAACTGCAAAAATTCCTGAAAATATAAAGATTAGTTCTCATGAGCTAGTGCAACACACCACTGAAAAGGCATCCATTCCATCACATAGTTTTCTTGGAGAAGGGCAGTATTTAATTAAAGAAACTAAACAAGAATGAGTCATTGTTGCGGTACATTCAGTCTGAAGAGGAGATAAACTTTCTTCATTAATTGAGCTTTCTCAAGAATGAGAAGTTTTGATTAAACCCTCCAGAGCAAACCCAGTCTTCATGGTGAGCAGTGGGGCACAGAAGCTAAGGGTGCAGACTCTGTTGTTAGAATGCCTAGGTGAGTTCTGGCTCACTCACCTGTACTGTATGACTTTGGAGACAATGCTCAATCATAATTATTCTACCTGTAACTAAAATGGTAATAGTATCCTTAGAATTGTTGACAAAATTGAATGAATTATTAAATGTGAAGCACTTACCAGCAGTACTAAGTGCATAGCAAATACTCAGGGAACATTAGCTACCACTCTCCTGTGAAAGCACCTTCATATAGATAAACTGCATGCATTGAGACAATTCTGGTCATTGGTAGCATCTTAAAGTTCCATGAACAGACTTTTAAACTCTCAAGTGCCCTGGCCTTTCCTCGTGCTCTGCTCTCTTCCTGAAATGATGAACTCCTATATATCTTTTTAAGCTAAGATCAAAATGTTTACTTCTCTTAACTTTCTCTGATTAGCTTATAGGTCCCTGGGGGGCAAGTCCCAAAAGGGTTTCTCATCTCCCCAGCCCTTTCCTCTCACTCTGTTTCCCAGAGCAGCTTTCATTCACCAGGCACTTCCACCATCAGTTTCTCTTGGAGTTGGTCAACCATGGACTGAATCCTCTGAAACCATGATCCCAAATAAATCTTTCATCCTCTACATTCTTGTCTGGTGTTCTGATTACGGTAACAAAAAGCTGACTAACATCCCCTTACATGGTTTGAGTTTTAGATATTCACTACATGCCTGGTTCAGGAAATCCCAAGCCAAGAAAAGCAACGTATATGATCCAGTGTTGACTGTATCCTAGGACTCCTGGAAGAAGCTCAATTAATTCTTTCTAAAGGAATACATCCTCAATCCACGCTTGACATTCCCACAGGGAAGGCCAATGAAACATGAGCTCACAATCCAAAATTTTAAAATACACACCCAAAATAAGCTACCAAAAGCAAGAGACAGAGAAACAGAAAACAGCACACTATAAACTCATAAATCTCTTAGAGTTATTAAACACAGAATACAAAATGTCTGAAATAGTTAAAGATGTACAAATATGGATCCCATAATGGCCGTTAAAGGATTAAATGACTCTATATAAATGTATGATACAGCAAAACTTTGAGACCATCTGTTTGGAATTAAGATCCAGAAGAAAAAGGTAATTCTTCTCTCAGATTTCTTTTGCCCCATCCTTCCTGCCCGCTGCACTTCTTTCCTCTTCTCTGGTCCCTTTGGAAAGGCTGGAATATCCATTCTGACTCAGCATAGAATAAGATCAGCCCTAATTACAGTATAAACTCCAATGCCAACAATTGACTGGAATCTTTATGAGTGGAGACAATACTCATGTTCTAGCTTTATTTGAAGATATTTTTACAATATTAACTTTAAAACATTCTCATTATGGAACATTTCTTAAAATTTATAAGGAACCATGTTATTTCATTTGAATATGAGAGTAAAATAAAATTTATAAACCTTTTTATACAACAGGAAATCACATGGATTTTTATCAAAAATTAAAATATTGCTGGGTGTAACTACCAAAAGACACAGTGTTTCAACAAATACTTTATGTAAACTCTGTTACATATTCTTATTGCTTTTACGGAATTATATCCTCGATTATAAATAGCCTTCTTAAGAGTAGGGACTACTTCCAATGATATATATTAGGAGGCTAATACCGTATTCCTTTTTTGAAAAGCATTTATTTATTTGACATTTAAATAAGCATCCACTTTGTGCCTGGTCCTATAATATACTCTGTAGATACTTAATGAGCAAAATTGGACCCAGTTCCTGCTCTCATGGAGCTTACAACATTATGATGGAGATAGATGACTACAGCAATCACCAAAGGAATGCAGAATTTCAATGAAGCAACTGTGGCATATTCTTTTTTAAAAATTTTTTTAAAGAGAGAGAGAGAGAATTTTTTAATATTTATTTTTTAGTTTTCAGTGGACACAACATCTTTATTTTATTTTTATGTGGTGCTGAGGATCGAACCCAGCACCCCGCGCATGCCAGGCAAGCGCATTACTGCTTGAGCCACATCCCCAGCCCCGGCATATTCTTTTTTGACTGTATTTAATGATTGCATTAGTTTTAAGGCTCTTCTAAGGAATATTAAGTTATTACAAGTTAAAGGGTAATAGATGACCTAGTCTTGTTGTAAATTTATTCTTTTTTTTTAAATATAATCCAGTTTCCACATGGGAAATCTTCCCTTGATATTGATGCCTATTAAGTTTTTTAAAATCATTATCTATTTTGCCAATACTTCAGAATTTTTAGTGTCCTTTCATTATAATCCCAAATGACAGACTGCTAAATTTAATAATTACAACAATGGACAAAATTATTTACTTATTTATAAACTCTGTGGTAATACATTAATAGATTTTGAAGATTTCGGCTTTACTTTGTGTTATCACAGCTGCATTTTAAGGAATTCTTAACTTCATCTGATGCCAACAACCTGCTAGATGGAGACCTAGGGCAGTACCCAGGTGGGCTGGTCTGCAAGTCCCAGAGAGGGAAGACTGAATGAGGGGATGGTATTCACAGGTGGGGAATCACGTGACCCCAGAATCCCTGAGAACTGAAGTCTAGAAGTGGTCTTCATAGCTCTCTAAAACCCAATCCAACCCCTGCAAAACCAATTGTGGGAAATTCTACCGAGAGTAAAAAGAAAATCACGATTTTGTTAAAATATGTATATTTGGTGACTTAGTTCCATAACTTGGTCTTTGGTAAACTGCTTTTTAGATAATTGGCTCTAATCCAATTGACCTAGAATAACCTATTACATGTCCGTCTGATTTGGTCCTAAATCATTAGGTAAAAATAGTCTGGCACTTTGAGGCTGGAGCCAGAATAGAAGGAAGAGTGTGAGTGAAGCATGTACATAGAGATGGGTGGAGCAAGGAAGGAGCAGGCGGGAGAAGGACAGGTGTCTGAGCTGGCAAGGGAAATGTGTTGAGATGGAGCCATGGGTACCCTGGGTCCAAGGAGGATGAACACTGCAGGCTACTGTAAAAAGTTCTATCATTGGATCAAGTCACAGGGAAGCACTGACACTTTGTAAAGGTGGTTATATGATGAGAGTAAGATTTTGAAAAGACGATCCTTGCTATTATATATGAGAGAATGTTCTGAGGAGCATCTGGGATAGGCAGGATAATTCTGATGAAAGCTATTTCAGTTTTTCTTGCTGAGAAATGATAATAGCCTGGACCAGGGAAGTAGTGAGGGATGTGGAGAGAAGTGGATGATTAGAATGGACAGTGGTACTCAACTGGGGGTGATTTCAACCTTCATGGGTCATTTGGCAATGTTTGAAGACACTGTTTTGGTGTTGCAACTGTGGGAGGGGAAATAGGCAGAGGCCAGGGATGTTGCTAAACATCCTTCAACATACAGGACAGCCCCTCCCCATCAACAAAGAGTTCTATGACTCAAAATACCAACAGTGCCAAGGTTGAGAAACAGTGGAACAAATTCCTAGGGAGTAATATGGACTTAATGTCAGAAATTAACCATTGGCACAATGCCAGATTTATTAAAATAAATTGCAATGACCACAAGAAAAATACCATAACTATCAGTAACTGCTTTAGGAACAACAAAATTTAAATGACCAGTTACGAATCAAATAAGCAGTTAGTAAGTAGGAATATATAGTTATTAAAACGCTTAGATGGGAGCTGTAAACTGCTTTCCCAGCTTGACAGAAATACACAGCTACTAAATCTAGCATTGTCTGCAAAAGAGACACACATTCACTCCAGTAACAGTCAGCAGGATCTAAATTTAGTTTATACTCTTAGTGCATTAAAATAGTATCAAGATGCTCAGGAAGTCTAAATCCATCACACTCCAAGCTTCTGTCTATACTGTTAATAGCTACTTGCCAAGATCCCCCTGGCCCATGTGATTACAGCCTATTAAAAATACGTCCTTTGCGAATTCCTCTCAGAAAACAGGAAACAGAGTTAAAGAAATGTTTTGAGATTCACCAACTAGCAACGCGTCATAATGCAGGCATGCTTAAAGAGTATATCTTAACTTCTGAAAAGAATGGAATTTTGTGCAAAGCTTTATGGAGCTTCTTTATGGTTTACTATAAAAGTTAAATGCTTTCTCTCCAAGTTCTAGGGTTAGAATGGCAAATTAGAAAATCCAATAAACATTTTTATTTGAAAATAAGATCTACTAATTGTCTACTGTGTAACTTAGCTAAACGGTAAATAGGGAAGGGCGGAGCCAAACCTAGGATTGAAAATGCAAAATGATTAAGGTCCTGCCATGATACCAGCATTTATCTGTTAATCTCTCTTTTACTCACAACAAAAAATAGACCCACCTGAAGAGATTCATTTTTCCCCCTTTATTTCACAGAATCTTTTAAAATGCAGTTTGAGATTTTTTAAAATATTTCTTCTTTTTCTGAAATGTTGGTTCAAGGTGTATTCCTTCTGGGGGAGTGCTCCCAAACCTTCACATGTTGCATTCTGCAAGCATCTAAGTAGACACATACCAAAAGAAGAGTGAAGCTAGAAAGTGCTCAGAATCAATAAACTTCAACAAGGATGATGAATAGTATTTTTCCCCTCCCTTGACAAGAAGCTACAAACCAAAATGAACACAAAAGGCTTTGCAAAGTCAACATAAATAGCATCGGCCTTTTTACTTTAACAGATAATGTATAACTCCCTCTGCTCATCACCAGCTTATTTTTTCTGTGTTAGATATATGAAATTCAAAAAATATCTGGATCTGTCTACTCACACTTATCTAATACTTCATGCCTCCTATGCCTAAGACTTTGAAAGCAGAGCCTCATAGTCTCTCAATGTTTGTCCCTTCTTTATAAACAGATCACCAGTCTTTAACTAGGTCACACAGCTATTTAAAATAAGGCCTACATTTCTCAGCCACTTTTGCATCTAGGTGTGGCCATTTGACAAAATTCAGGCCATGAAGGGCTTCTAGGTATTTTTTTAAAGGTTGAGGAAGTGATGGCTTCTTTCTTCTGCTTGCTAGACTGTAGACACTGGGACCTAGTCTGTTCTTGCTGGATTTGAACACCCTTCATGTTGCCAGCCTGACCATTATGTGGATCCGACATAGCTGGGGAACCATGTGTTTGAGGTCTATGTCTTTTTGCAAGGGCACTCCAGGGCCAAGGATGCTTTATGGCACCTTCTCACCAAAATTTTCTTAGTGACAGACCAACATCATGAATTTCCACATCCATTATATCGATACTCATAACAACCCTGTGAGCCACGAGAAGCACTGAAAGTTGCTTTTTTCTTTTTTTCTTTTGAGAGAAAATTCTCGCTATGTTACTCAGTATGGTCTTGAACTCCTAGGCTCAAGCAATCCTCCTGCCTCAGCCTCCTGAGTAGCTGGAACTCTAGGAGCACACCACTATCACTGGCCTCTTCACTGAATGTTGCTTCTTAAAAATTGATGTGTATGGGCTGGGGATGTGGCTCAAGCGGTAATGCATTCGCCTGGCATGCGCAGGGCGCTGGGTTTGATCCTCAGCACCACATAAAAATAAAAAAAATAAAGATGTTGTGTCCACCGAAAACTGAAAAATAAATATTTAAAAAAATTATCTCTCTCTCTCTAAAAAAAACAAAACAAAACAAAACAAAATACTGATGTGTAAACTGAAATTCAGAGGTAGTTAAGTTTTATTCCTCAAGTTCACATGAGTTCACTAACACTTCAATTCTTGATTCCTAGATTGGTGCTCTTTCTATTACACGTCACCATTTAAAATAGTGTGCAACTAGAATAAATTATCTATGATTCAAATAAGTAATTTTGAAATTTGATTCTGATTAGAATCATTGTGGGTCTTCAAAACTGGAATTGCTATTTTCTCCCAAATCTCTGTTTTAAAAACAATGTATAGGTTATGGCCAATATCAAAAGGATGAAAAATTTTTCATCTAATTTTATTCTTTCATATCGAATAAAGTTCATGAACAACACTTCATGTCTTCTTAAATAAAGCCATAAAAAATTTCAAGTATAGGCAGGATTCTGTTTTGAGAAAGCTCTTTTAAGACTAAACTCTAGTATCATAACAAAATTGTTCAGGGACCTTCTATTCTAAAGTTTTCTTATAGGTCTCTGTAGTCTTAGGAAAAAGAAGAATTGTTTCCTTTTTAATAGCTCTACAATAATAGGAAGGACAAAGAAATATTTTAGGTCATGATTAGAAGACTAGGTTAGAACATTGTGGTGTAAAATAATTTGATGACTATGATCACTCTGAATGGTTTAAGTACTCTTTGATCATTATAGAATACAGCTCAACTTCCACCAGGTATTTTTAAATTGCATACCTTTGATCACAATGGATTCCAGGAAAACGGATTTGTATGACTTGATTGATATCATCTACTCTATTGGAAAAAAGGAATTCAAAGCTTTAGAAAATTGATGGTGTGTTCAGTCTCATCTACAGATGTGGAACATGGCTGCTTGTAGTATACATTGGTAGGATTCTTGTGGAAGAAAGTTGGGCAAAAGGTATCAACATTTTAAAAGGGGCATTCTCATTTCCTTTGTAACTCAATTTATGGGATTATTTGAAGGAAACAACTAGCGAAATATCTACAATTTTGCAAGATTACCCAAAATGGTATTCAGAACATAAATCATAACTTTAAAAACCTTTATGTAGGACAGATGTCAAATAACAAAAATGTATTAAATTAACTGTAGCACATTCATAAACAAGACTTTGTAGTCACTGAAAATAATGTTGTTGTAAGATCTGTTGTGAGATGGTGTTTAGGTGGACAAACCAATAATATTCAGGTCCTGTACTTAACCAGTCATTTTTCATCTGGGACACTATCAAGGTCATAAATACCTAAGCGACAGGTCAAGCAATGGGTACATTATGCTAAATCTCCTACAAACTTCATAAGTGCAGAAACTGGCCCCTTTGACATGTCCCACCAAGCTTGCAGGGGTTCTCAACCCTTTTATCTTTTTTAATTTTTTTAAATTAATTGCTGCCCTGTGAGGTTGAATCAATACACTGGCTCTCTGAAGCTGATCCCAAGATCAGAACTCTCATATTGCAGGCTGAGGGTCCCTGATCAGAAATGAGAGTCATCCCTAAAGGCATGGGGAGCAGCTGGCTGGCAGAGGAGCAGCTCATTAAGCAGAATCCCCCCTTCCTTCTCTGTCTTTCTGAATATTTTCAAAGCCTTATATGGTAGACAAATAATGGCAAATAATCAAGTGGGACACAACGTACCCATCAAATCATATTGTTTTAAAAAATACCCCCCATAGCCACCCACACAATTAAGATGAGAACACACCTGTGACTAACAGTGGCTGTCTTCAAGAGGTGGAAGAAATATGGGGAGGCAACTGTTGGGGTTCAGTTTCCTTTTTCTTTCCATGTCTATACTTTTGAGATGCTTTACAAACAGCAGCAGCAGCATGCATTGCTTTTATCATTAGGTAACATTAACGTTCGTTTCTTTTTCTAAACAAGACATTGGCTTCTCTATCTTGAACACACTGAATGAACCATGTTAAAGGTCTAACTTCTGTTTTTAGTTTTCTTGGATTCCTCTATTTTTGTCATCTAATACCATTCTCTATGACATTCCCTTATTTTTAACTTTAAAAGTAAGAAAAGTGACAACTTAAAGAAGAATGATTGTTCACGTCTCTGAAAGAAAGACATTACAACCTTCTAATAACAAAATCCCGAGCACATGTAAAATCTCCCATTTACATTCAAAATCTGCTAGCAAGTCCAAGTTCCACAGAATGTCTGTGATTCTTTCTAACTTTTCTAAGTGTGTATTCTGAATCACCTTTGTGCTCAGATTAGAAATAAAGTGTGTGTGTGTGTGTGTGTGTGTGTGTGTGTGTATACATGTATATGCAGATACAGATGCACACATGCTTGAGTTTAGCTCCTGGGCGGGCCACAATTGAATAGCCGCCTTCATTTCTTCCTATGGAGGTGAACACTGTGCTCAGTGGCAGATACTGAGAAACACTATATCCTAAGAGCCTCTGGTTACTTAAGAGCATCTTCCAGGCTTGTTCCTCTTTGAAAAGATAAAATAAAATATTCATGTGCTATCATTGTGTGGTTTAACAAAGAGAGGCAGCCTCTGCCTCTTACTTTAACTAATCCATGATCGTCCATAACCTCATACCAAGTCAGACATTAATACTCACATCCTCTCATGTGAATGAGGAAGGCAGGGAAAACAATGGTCCTGCAAACAGTGCTTATCAAGTAACATTAGAATCAACAGTGAGATGACTGGTCCACCTTCACCAAATCACATTTCAAACATTCATCCAATGACACTTTGAACAAAGCATGACTTACTTCATGCACAGAACAACCTATTTCCACAAGAGATGTATCAGGATGCCAAGGCAACCTGCCCTCTGCCCTCCCTGAGAACTGAGGAAACATCAATGAACACTGAATGCAAGTTTATTTTCTGAATTAAAAATTTAAGCCCTTTAAATGTAATAGCAATACTGAAAGTAATTCAACATCTTTTAAGATAATTCAAAGTGCTTAACTCATTAAATATAATTATCTCTTAACATTGCTGCATAGTCTCTATTTTCCTAGTGCTCTTTAGAAAGGACAAAATACCCTTCCTTTTACCATAATTTCCCCCTTGTCTATATCTAATTGAAGAGCTTTCTATCAGGAAACTTGAAAAACGGATAATTACTGCTCTGGGGCCTTTCGTCAACTATGAACTTGGGAATTAGAGTTTCTGGCCTTGCTTAATGAAAAGTGGCTGAATTGAATTTTCTTCATCTAACAAGTATCACTTTTTTTTTTCTTTTGGTAAAAAGTTTCTTGGAGAAGCTCTCTTAATAGCCACTGGCAACGCCCATAATTCTACTACTGCAACAATGGGATCTATTTTCCAGATCATCAATCTTCATTCTCCAGACAGATACAATTGTTTGAAGAGTTGCAATTACATTATCCCTTGATGCTTCTTCAGGCTCCACATTTGGCTGATTCCACAGTTAACAATTAAAAGGCCAAAGGAATTGAGGATTAATTTTTATCTCTAATAATAAAAAGTTCATTGCATTAAATTTCATGGTATCAGCATCACTGGCCTCTTAATTAAAAGGGCAATAGTTACACCATTTTGTAGAAGGAGAGATGGAAGTCAATACCCACTCATGGACTATAGATTGAGAGTAGTAACTGCGATCATCATGGTGGTATGGATGGTAGAATTCTTTTACTACTTATAAATGATACATTTAAAGTCCTGGACAGTGGTTGACACATAGTAGAGGCACCAAATATGCCAGCACTCTTCTCCCTTGCTAGGCTAGGTCTATATTGCTAAATCTTCAGCCACCCTGATGTTAAAACTACATCACGTGTGTTTGAAGAGCAAAGTATCTTTAGCAAAAAAATAGGTTTGGTAGATTCCAAACAAAATGTTGATAACCAAGATGGGTCACACACACCATCGCGTGTGTTCTTATGTGAGCTGGCATCAAAGGCCAGCAGGACCAGGGTAAAGATCCCAAGGAAGGCTCCGCCCACTGAGGGGCTCCTAATCATCAGAAACCCACCAGAAAGGGATTCCAGGCGGCCTGTCTTCATTTGTCCTTTCCTTCACCTTTGACACCAGTTCTCCTTTCAGATAGACACACTTTTAATTCTGTTCACTCGAATCAGGGGATCATCAAAAGTATCTCATTTGGTTGGGAGAGTGTGCAAACCCACTTACACAAACATGCTTACTTGCTCTACTCTGAGCACTGACCGCATCACCTTGCCTGTCATGTTGGTACTCCCCTCCTATCATGTTGGTGTTCCCCTTCTCAGCTCTACTGAGAGACAACCTCTCTCCTGACTGCAGATTTTCTGATTTACAGGTCTTTGTGGTGACCCAGGAATTTGAATTTTTCACAAGTGACTATAACACTGCTGAGATTTGGTCTTAGCCCCATTCTTTTTAAAAAATATTCCTCTTTTTTTTTTTTTTTTTACAAAATATATTCTACTGTTGTAGAGTGTATTTTGAAATATTATACATACATAAGTTTTACTTGTTCCAATTAGGATCCCATTATTGTGGTTGCACATAATGAGGAGTTACATTGGTCTTGTATTTATATATATGAAGATAGGAAAGTTATATCCAATTCATTCTACTTTTTCCTATTACCATCCCCACCTGCTTCCTTTCATTCTCCTTTATATAGTCCAGTGAATTCTGATCTTCCTCTCCCTTTTTGTGGATTAGCACCCACAAATCAGAAAGAACATTCTGCCTTTGCTTTTGGGGACTGGCTTATTTCACTCGGCATGGTATTCCCCGGTTTCATCCATTTACCGGCAAATTCCATAATTTTGCTCTTCTTTATGGCTGAGTAATATTCCATTGTGTATATGTAATACATTTTTATTTATCCATTCATCTGTTATAGGGCACCTAGGTTGGTTCTTTAGCTTGGCTACTAGTTAACACCATTCTTTAAGGAAAAAACATCCTGTACTGCAAGCTTCTTCTTCTTTTTTTTTTTAAAGAGAGGGAGAGAGAATTTTAATATTTATTTTTTAGTTTTCGGCAGACACAACATCCTTGTTTGTATGTGGTGCTGAGGATCGAACCCGGGCCGCACGCATACCAGGCGAGTGCGCCACGGCTTGATACTTCAAAATCTTTGTTCTCAGAGGTTGGCACAGTGCCTCAGATACATAAAAATTCAATAAAAAAGACTTTGGGAAAATGGTGATTTACATTAGCAATTGTCTTAGAGCAAAGAAGTTTCCAGGAGATCTGGGTTGTGCCAAGTACTCTTTCACACACCAGCACCCCTGAGTTTTACCTTCTTCATCTGGGGAGTTAGGTTGTAGGAGAGAAAGAAGGGAAAAGAATGTGGATGACTGGCTGGTAGATAGGACACTGTTGGGTCTATGGCTTAGGACAGTTTTCTTGATCTCAAAACCAGCGTTCCCTCAACTTGCCCTCCCCTAAAATCAAGAACCACAAAGCAAAACATAAATAATCCATGGAATCTAGTCAGAAATCACCCAATGGACTATTTCTCTTTTAACATTAAACTTATATTAATCTACTAAAAACTGAATGTCTTTCATCTAAAAAAAAAAAAAAACCTTGAATTTTGTTTAGAAATACACATCTTAAAAATTACCTATGCCACAGTTCACCTGTGAATTAAATACTACCTATGCCACAGTTCACCCAGAATTATTTCACACATATTGTTTATCAGTTCTCTTTTGAGACAGTGAAGTAGTTGAGCCAAAATTTGTATTTATTTTTTTCACAACATCTCCATATTTTGGTCATTTATAAGCTTGTAGGTTAGTTTCAGTGTTAGCACTCACTGTCCACATAATTTCAACTGAATGCAGTATAAGTCCCCCACTTCCTTCTCTGGTATTATTTGACATGATTAAGATCTATCAAGAAGACCCATGGGTGCTTGAGAGGAGTTCACTACTAAATGGAAGTCGATCATGAAGGAAATGATTCAAGCCATTAGAAACTCTCTGGGCAGATGGCTATTACTAGGTTATCTTTAAAGGAATGCTGCAAAGCTTCAAGATCATCTAAACCTCAAAGTGGGTAAACGGACACCCTTCGAGCTGAGCCTGATTACTGAAATCTGTCTTTTGGTTTCTGGGACCCAGAGGCTCTGTGATTTGTGACTCTCTTAATTCACATCATGATCCCCAGATTTCCCTACTTCAAAAATTAGGGTCATGGCCTCCATGGCTCCACATTAGCATCATTAACTGATCTGCAGGCCATATCTCAGCGGGTGCTGTCAAGCTGATTCTTTCTTACCTCTCACAAACAACCCTCCTGTTGAATTATCTAGATGCCAAACAAGAAACTATTAAATTAATATTGTCCCCACGTTCCTGGTAGGTAATATTATAAGGTTGGCATTGTGGAAGTATCAATGGTGATTTAAAGAGCTGGGTTTCATCTGCAGTTCTGATGCAAACTAGCTGTGTGTCTAGAAAGGTGCCAAGGTTTCTCTGAACCTCAGTGTACTTGTCCATAATGTGGCAGCACAAATACTACTATCTCACTGGGTTTATGTGAAAATTTAAAGTGAGACATGCATAATAGCACAGGACTGATGAGAGTATTTGCTTAACTGCTGGGAACCACTAGATTAATGCTGCTATTAATGAAAGGGCACATGCTTTAGGGTGGTTCATGGTTCTGTATTTCAATATCTTCATTTATAAAGTGGAGCTGCTACCACCCTACCCTACAGATTTGGTGTTACCATCAGGGAGGCCTTTCTAGGGAGGCCTTTCTCATTCTCTGTCTACTAATAAGGATTCTGATTTGGCCATCTCTGTTTATTTCCATTATTGCCATCAAGGACAATTTTGTCACAAGACAAATTCTCTAGGACTTCTATGGTCTAGAAATGAAAGAAATGGGAAAGAGTAAATAGAAAGAAAGAAGAAAAAAGAGAAGAGGGGAAGGGAAGGGGCTGCACGGAAGATGAGCTCATGGGCTCTTCCAGGGCACACCCCCAATAACCCACCTCCTCCAACCACTCCCCACCTGCCTATGGTTACCACCCAGTTAGTCCATTCAAACTAGAGTGGGCTGATTGGGTTACAGCTCTCATAATCTAATCATTTCTCCTCTGACTATTCCTGCCTTCATACAAGAGCTCTTAGAGGACACCTTACAGTAAAACCATAATATTCCACCCCTCCCCCCATTGCACAATGCAAAGTACATCTAGTTCATCTCCAAGGATCCCCATAATCTTCAAAGTTCAAGTACTGCCCCAAAGTCCAAGTCCAAAGTCCCTGAGACTCAAGGCAAACTTTTGGCCGTGTGCTCCCATAAAAATCAAAAGCAATTTACATTATATCCAATATATAACAGCACAGAATAGATGTTACCATTCCAAAGGAATGGATAGGGACATAGAAAGAAGGGATATAACCAAAACAAGACCTAAACCCGGTTGGGTACACATTTCCCATAGCTCTACTTTTGGTGTCTGGGGTACATGGCGGCAACATATTTTGTCCTAAAGGCTTGGGGAGTCCCGTCCCTTTGACCTTGCCTATTGCAGTATTCATGGCCTCCTAGTCTGGTTCTCTCTGCAGCCAGCTACTTTCCTCAGCAACCGTCCATGTTACTGGCATCTCTTAACTCGGTGTCTCCAATGCAGCTCAGACAATTCTCAAAGCTTCACATGTCACCCTCCCAGGAGCTGCCCTCAGGGATTCCAACTCTGCCACCTTCTGCCAGTCTCCAGGTTTTCCTTTGAAATCTCAGTGAAAGCCTCCATGACCTCCTAACTCCAGCAGCCTGCTTCCTGCAGAGCCAACACCACGCAGATGATGCCAAGGTCTGCTGCCAGTTCCAGCAGTAGTGAGGCCATCACCACCTTAGACCAGGCTGCAGAAGTGACTGAGTGTGGGGTGAAGCAAATCCTTCAGAAACAACTTTCCGGGCACCCCTGTGTGAGCAGGGCACCCCCACAATCTCTTAAAGAGTTTTGACTTCTACACCCTGGAGCCTGCAATGGGGGTGGTCTTGAAAATTCCTGAGAGATCTTCAAATCATCTTTCATATTGTTTCAGTGCAAAGTACTTACTTTCTTTTCCAGTGGTGGTAATGTCTTCAAAAAACACACAGATCGTGTTTATAAACTTTTCAAGTCAAACTTCAAGTTTTTAAATCATTCGGCTCTGCCATCTGCTCCTAATTCTCAAAGTAAACTTGGGTTGAAAACTACCAGCAAAACCCATGCCACTGCCTGAATACTGGGTTACCTTGACATTTCCTGGGCCAGAGTAATTAGTATATCACCTTTAAATGTGGAACCAATCCCACAAGGATACCGAGGGCAGCTGGATGTTAAGAGAACTATGACTGGACTTTTGGGTGATAAGATTTGTGTGGCCATTTGAGGGAATTACTTTCAGGACTCTGAAGCACCTGGAGGCAAATAAACAGTAAAATAAACATTCTGTCAGTCACATGAGAAGGAAAAAAAAAGTCTTGCCAGTTAAAATCTGAGAACTAAGAAATCGGTGAACTGGGAGGGGCTTCTTAGAGACTTGACCAGAGTATGCTTCGTGCTATGGGACTGGAAACAAGTGGGAAGCACCCTGAACTCCAGAGATATTGAACCCAGCTCTGGGAAAACATCACCTAAGTGAAGGCAGGAGCACTAGCAGCCCCAGTGCAGAGTAGGGCAGGGAGGAGGCACCTGCTTGTTGGGCTACATGACCATGGCAGGCAGGCCCTGGGCAACCAACTTTTCCCATTACTTTTCCAGATCCAGTATTCCCCATTATTCACCCTGTGCTGGGCCTGGGTGGCTGACCTTTGTGGACTCCTTCCGTGGATCCCCTGTGCTTTGGCTTCTGGCTGGATCCAGTTAAGGTTGGCCTCCAGCAAGGGACTGGGAAGCAAGAGAGTGAGGGCAGGTATGTGTGTATTTCTTTGATTTCAGCCCTGATGTTGTTTAGCTTTACATCTTCCAGGGGGCAAAAAGTTGGCTACATCTTTCCTAGAAGGCAGCAGCTCTCTCATCTGTTGGCAGTCCCTCTCCTGGGGCTCAGTTCTCTTCACTAACTAGTAATTGCTCCCTTCTAGTGCCCCTTCAGGGTCTAGGGACAATAACTGATACTAGCCATTGCTAGTCTGTGGCCCTGTCCACACTCCATTGGCTCTCTTAACCCTGCTCATACCTCTGAAAATATTATCTTTATTAAATTCCCTCCAATGACTCTACCTAAGCATCCCATCTGCTACCTGCCCAGACACTACCTGCCCAGACACCAACTAAGAGACCCAGAGAAGACAATAATTGCACAATGAGAAAATGCAGAGGGAGTGTGTCACCCTCCGGAAGAAGGCAGAGGAGGAGAAAAATATGAGAACTAAGGGCCTGGACTTAGGACCTGGGTTAGAGAATGTTTCTAATCTTCATGTGAACTAAAAGCTAGAGTCATGGTAATGTAACATATTTGCAATTATTTTCAATGAAGATTTACTTTATTTGTAAAGTAAGGCAATATTCTCTTTCACAGGGTTCTATTATTTAACAATGAGTTGATATGCGCTGTTGCATGACAGGAATAAGATTCAAATCCCATTTTCACCACTTACTAAGTAAAGTCACCATTCATTTTTTTATGCCTCTACTTTCTCATCTGAAAAATGGGGGTCAGGGGCTGGGTTGTGGCTCAGTTGTAGAGAGCTTGCCTAGCATGTGTGAGGCACTGGGTTTGAAACTCAAGACCGCATATAAATAAATGAATAAAATAAAAATCCATCAACAACTAAAAAAATTATTTTTGAAAAAATGGGGGCCAGGATACCTTCTTCACTGGATTTTTATGAGAGTAAATGGTAGGCCGATGGACACGTGCTTGCTCACACAAATCCTTAACAATTGACAGTTCTACTTGTTCCTATTTTGCCACAAGTCTCACTTTAAGGATTCTCACAAGACTGTGGTTTTGCAAAGGAGCTTATATCTTGGAGAGCCCAATGAGTTCCCTCAGCACTGATTTCGATCTGGATGAAGATGAAGATGACTGTGATCAGCTCCACCTGCTCCCACCTTGCTGGCAGGGAGCCAGCAATCAGCACCTCTGTTATCTTTCCCTTTCCCCAAAAATTAGCACTATAGTTTTTTTTTTCCCAGAAAAAATATTCCAAATCACATCAATTTGTGCTGCATATCATACTTCAAATCCTCAAATCATTAATGAAAGTACTGTGAATGACTCTTGAAAATCCTAATAAACCAGTGATACAGAACTTACAAACCCTAATATGATTGAAAAATTCCCTTTCAAGCTGGGCACAGAGCACATGCCTGTAATCCCAGAAGTTCCAGAGGCTGAGCCTCAGCAACTTAGTGAAGCTCTAAGCAACTCAGTGAGACCCTATCTCTAATTAAAATATAAAAAAGAGCAGGGGATGTAGCTCAGTGATTAAGTACCCCTAGGTTCAATTCCCAGTACCAAAAAAAAAAAAAGATCCCTTTCAAAATTCTTATCTAACCTTTGTACATATTTGCCATAGTGAACATTCTTGAGAAGTTTGCTCAAGATATGCTCTGAGGGAAAAAAATGGGCTGGGGTTGTGGCTCAGCGGTAGAGCACTTGCCTAGCATATGCAAGGCCCTGGGTTCAATCCTCAGCACCACATAAAAATAAATAAATAAAATTAAAATGTTGCGTCCAACTACAACTAAAAAATTTAAGAAAAAAAGAACTAGCCACAGAAAATATATTTATGAACAAATATCTCAATGTCAATTCTATCCTTTAGTATTGTAAGCATCCTGCATACCACAACATTTTTAACACTACTATAGCTTTATGAATTTATTCAATAAATATTTTTTACTGAGTTCCATGCACTGATCTAGGTTTGGAGAAAATAAAACATACAGAAGCTCACATCATGATGGAGCTTACATTCTAAATTCAAGGTTAATAGGAGCTCAAGTAACATATTTTCCTCCATCTCTCCTACATCTCTACTTACTAAAAAGTTCTGAGTTTTAAGGAGTTAAGTGTTGACAGATAAAATGTATCCCATTAAGTGTGAATTTCAGATCGACAACACATAATTTTTTAGTACAAATTCGTCACAAATGTTGTGCCTGAGCAGAGGTATTCATTGGACATATTTATACTCAAAGTTACTCTTGTTTTTCTTAAATGAAAATTTAACTGGAAGCCCCTGTTTTTCATTTGCTATATCTGGCAGTGCTAAGGGGATCACTACTCTGCCCCAACTTGCTGAGTGACTTTACACACATTATTTAGCTTTTCTGGATCTCAGTTTGCTGATACATAAAATGGATTTGATCCAAAGGATATTTTAGTTCCCTTATATCTCCTTGGTACCACTTCTTCATAATCAATGATCTTGTCACCACATGCCTCCTTTCCTTCTCCTCCATTCCATTCATGGATGTTAATACTAGCTATGCATGGCTGCTCCAGTGTCTCCTTTCCTCGGTGTCCCTTGGTGATAATATCCATATGATCTTCAGCTCTACGTTGGTTACTTGCTTAAAGCTACCGATTGTTAAATGTCCCACACTGAGTAGCACTTTGTACTTCAAATATGCTTGCACACATTTCTGCATTTGCTGTGTTTCTCCTCTATCTCCCCTAGCATTCTTACTTTTTGAGAGAACACCACTCAAGTAAAGCAAATCCGCTTGCTTCTGTACAGATTTTCCAGAGACTGTGACTCCAACGATCTTCCACAGCTAGTGTCTCTCTATGCTTGCTGGAACTTCCTCCTTGCCCTTCCAATCACAGGAACTACTTCCCTTCTCCCACAACAAGCCCTCTGCTCTCACCTTCCAAGTCTAGTACCTGGAGGGGCCCACTGCAAACCTGGACCACCATGCCACTCAGTACGGTCTTGGACCCAGCAGCCTCCGTCTGCTGGGTGCTTGCCAGATAATATACAGTTGCTGATCAGAACCACCTTTTTAAGTTTGAGAAGCATTGGTTTAGAACACCCCTAATCACACAATTTTTCCATATTTTCTGAGAGGATCAAAAGTACCCAATTTGGTCTGAATTTATTAGTATATCCCAGGATTGATAGTTCCTAAACCTGTACAAGGTACACCTGGAGGTTAACACACTCTTACTTAAAGAGAGGCTGACAGATGTCAGTGATCCTCATCCCACCCACCTCACATGCTCCTTTTGTGAGGCACTCCTGATATCAGCCAGGATGCTGAATGACCTGGTGAGGAGGGGGCAAACACAGGCTACTATGTCTTAATATGTTACTGGCCCCTGAGTAAATGAGCAATATGAATTATGACCTTCCATCTCTTTCTGGCTGCCTGCTATGACCAAATAAATTGATTCATTTTGAAGGGAATAATGCCATGATGAATTATTTCGGATACAAAGATGCTTAGTGAATAATTTAGAAGCACTTCATAGTCTCAAAGTTCTCAGAGCTCAATGACTAATAAAAACAATCCAGAGATTCATTGACTACATCTTTTACATTTGTGTTCAATTCCACAGAGCTGTTCCTGAAGCATGTAATGTCATTCAAAATACTGTTTCTGGAATAATCATAGGTACAAAAAGATCGGCAGAACCAAGAAAGCAATAGCTGCCTGCCTTTGTAAACAGACAATGAGTTCCTATGTCTCCTTTGGACTGAAGAGACAAAGACGAACGCATGTGAAGTAATCAGGTTTTTGTCTGACTATAATATTAATCTTTGGATAAGACACTGAATGACAGAAAAAGAATTCTGCTCTATACTGAATCCTTAGATAACCCAAATTTTTGGAGTCAAAAATAAAGCACATTGTTTATTTTTTGTTTCTTGCAGTAAGAGCAATGTCATCAAAAGTATAAGTGGCTCAATTATATATGAAGCCTAAAAATACCAACATGATAACTGGGGAACTCATTTACATTCAAATACTGAGTTTATCTATTTCAGTACTACATTCAAGGATAAAAAACTTAAAGAAATATCCAATAATTGTTTGGAAAGATAAATGGCGAAGTATTTCTTAAAGATTCAAGTGTACGATTATTATTTAAATCCATGCAGGAGTCTCACGCACATCATTGGCAGTTAACAAAACTAATTTGAGAACCAACTCTTAATTATATGGATATTTTTTAATCAGGTCTGCAGTTCACTCCAGTACTTTATTCAAAGGAGTTACACAGTTGTGAACTGATATCATTAGAATTGGTGGATACATGACAATGCTACAGTCAGATTACAGGGAATTTGGAATAGTTCTCAGTTTAAAAGCATTATCCTCCCTCCCTTTTTCTGACTGTGGCTTTAAATCACTGAAGTAGCTGTGTAAATATGAGTCAATAATTCCAGCAAGTTATGAAATTCACTTGTAAAATGTAGATTTTAATTCTTTAAGAGGATAGGCAAAATTGCCCATGAACTGGCAATTTATATATTTAAAGTTAATTATTCACCCTCTGAGCATGTTGACACATAGCCATATTGTCTCAGGAGCAGAAACTGAAAAGGGGATGGTAGAAAGATTGTAATGGAAACATTCCTAGAATATTTTTTGTCAAGTCCCCAGATGTAGAACTTGAAGATGCAGAGGGCCAGCTGTGCTACCTGAGATCCAGTGGGACTCAATATCTATGTTCTGGAATTTGAAGCTTAGTATGGCTCTTAATTTGAATTATAATATACTCAGTGCTAGGACTATCTATAATTTTTAATCTCACTCTGGAAAGAAGGAAAGATGGACTACAATAATCAACAATGTCCAAGCCTGGCATAGGCACAGATGGAGAGGCCACATGAAGACCAATAAAAACAAGTCCAAAACAGCATTCCTGTCCCCTACTCTTCCTCACGTAAGAACCTGGTACTTTTCAAAACCCCTTGGGAATAGATAGGAATCCGCAAATGAATCAAGATTAAATGGTTTATCATCTTGGAGTCAGACTTAATTTCCTTTGTGAAAATAAGCATATGTACCTCTAGAGCTAATAAACAAATTCAGCAAAGTATCAGGATACTAAATCAACTTTCAGAAATCAGTAGCTTTCCTATTCTCTAATAATGAATTCACTGAAAAAAAAATTAGGAAACAATTCTATTCACAATGGTCTTTAAAGAATCAAATAAAAATAATACACTATGTAGAAAGACCTTTACAATAAAAATTATAGAACCTGAAAAAAATAACTGAAGACACAAGAATATGAAAAGACCACCTATGTTCATTATAGGTAGAATTAACATTGTCAAAATGGCCATGTAACCAAATGCAATCTGTAGGTCTAACAGCATATCCATCAAAATACCAAAGATATTCCTCACAAAACTAGAAAAAATAAAACAATCCTAAAATTCATATAGAAATAAAAGCCATGGAAAGCCAAAGCGATTCTAAGCAAAAACAAAACAAAACAAAACAAAAATCAATACTGGAAGCATTATCATACCTGACTTCACATTATACCTCAGAGCTGAAGTAACATAAACCACATGGTACTAGCATAAAAACAGACATGTAGACCAATGGAACAGAACAAAAGACACAGAGACCAACTCACACAGATACAGTCATCTGATCCTTGACAAAGGCTCTAAAACTATGGGATAGAGAAAAGAAAGCTTTTTAAACAAAACTGGGTTTCCATATGTAGAAGACTGAGTCTAGATCCCTATCTCGTACCCTGCACAAGTCATCTCAAAGTGGATCAAAGACCTAGAATTAGACCAGAAACTGTTGCAACTGACAGAAGAAAACAAAGTGTCAACACTCCAACATTATACCACAGGCAACAACTTCTTCACTATGACTCCTAACATTCAGGGAACAACACTAATAATTAATAAATGATATGGCATAAAATTTAAAAGTTCTGCACAGCAAAAGAACAATTAAAACCATGAAGAGAGAGCCTGCAGAATGGAGAAAAATCTTTGCCAGCAAGTCTTCTGATGGAGCATAAATATCCAGAAATATAAAGGACTCAAACAAACTTAACAAAAACAAAACAAAGCAAATAATCCAATCAATAAATGGGCAAATGAACTAAACAGACACTGCTCAAAAGAAGTACAAATGACCAAAAAATATATGAAAACATGTTCAACATCTTTAGCAATCAGGGAAATGAAAATCAAAATTACAGTGAGATTTATCTCACTCTAGTTAACAGTGGAAGACATCAAGAACACATACAATAATAAATACTGAGGAGATTGTAGAAAAGGAACATTTATACACTTTTGGCAGGAGTATAAATTAGTATAACCACTACAGAAATCATCATGAAGATTCTTCAAAAGACTAGAGATGGAACTACCACATGACCCAGCTATACTACTCTTTGGTATTTACCTTAAAGAATTAAAGTCAGCATATTACAGTGAAACATGCAGATCCATGTTTATAGAACAATTCACAACGGCCAAATTATGGAATCAGCCTAGGGTGGCATCAATGGATGAACAGATAAAGAAAATATGGTCTATATACATAATGGAGATGTATTCAGCCATAAAGAAGAATGAAATTATGTCATTTGCAGGAAAATGGATGGAACTTGACAGCATTATATTAAGCAAAGTAAGCCAAATTCAGAAAGGACTGTATGTTTTCTCTCATATGTGGCAGCTCAGGAGAAAAACAGGGGTGGGGGGGACTGTGTCCCATGAAAATAGAAGGAAGACCAATAGATCAGAGGAAGGGGGTCAAGGGGAGGAAGGAAGGAGAGGAGGGGAAGTATTAGGGGAGGGGGAATTGACCCAATTATAATTTTCTATTGTGTATATATATATGAATATGTAACAATGAGTCCCACAATTATGTATAATTATAATGTTCCAATAAAAAAGAACAGATTAAAATGAAAATAAGCATATGTGCCATTCTTTTTGCATAACTGATTTTGTGGAATAAAATTCAGACTCAGCTCACTACCCACATCTGTTTAACTATGACTGTAAACTAAGTCTTCAGGTTTCTCTGAGTCCAGCTAGAGATTAGATTGTAAGATCACTACTGATGCTATAGTTTGAAGATGATTCTAATCACAAGAATTTATGTGCTTATTTCCCTTTTCAGTAAATTTAAACAATATTTGTAAATGTGTGAATTGTATAGTTGAATTCTGTAAGAAATGGAATCATGAAAAACATGCTGATCAGATCCCTTACATATATGAAGCTAGTTTTAAGTAAGTCTTCTAAAGAGGAAATGCAGTTTGTCATTAGGACACAGCTACTCTTCAATAAAACATGGCTAAAGCAATAGGTATGGTACAAATTAAAGTATTTCTGTCATAAAGGTTTTAAATTGGGTTTTAAAATAACCATCATATACACTGAAAATTCTTGAAGGCAATTATTATTTATCCAACTCTGACATCTCACAAAAGCATTTCAGCACCTGAGAGGACAGGATAACTTAGAGTAACACATAAATTCCAGAATCACTTATTCAAATCAAATATCCATTTTTACACCAAGGGCAAGTACTTCTTCATAAAAGAACTGTGAAATATATTACCTAGAAATGAATGTTACATATTTATAACTCTGGCTGGTAAATCCCAGTCATACTATTATTATGCCATTAAACTGGAAATATATAGAGTTGAAAAGAGGAGTGATTGTAATAAAAGCACTTTATTCTGCACATAATACCTAAAATTCAATCTAATACAACTTCCAGATACCAGAAGTTTAATGTTTATGGTCTTTATTGAATAATCTTTTCCTTCTTTGACTAAAGTCAATAAAAAGTCATCTCTAAACTTTTCAGTCAAGCTAGAAACCATTACATTATATAAGGTCATCAAAAGAAGAATAAAATCAAGAAAGCATCTTTCCAATTCCTGCTAGCAAATGCTTTAGTATTTATCTTCTGGATCCCAATATTTAAATATTTTCACTGGATTGAAGTTTGACCAATATTTTGTGTTAATGCATTTTACTTGCATATTCATATTGGATTTAAGGTTATTTTAAGGAAAATAATGTTATTGAATAATGTTATAAAGATTCTAGAAAGCCTTTTAGGTTGGGAGGAGATAATTTTTTATAAAATTTATATAGTGATGCCAGGCACAGTGGCACACTGTGCACCTATAATCCCAGAGACTCGGGAAGCTGAAGCAGGAGTATTTCAAGTTTAAGGTCAGCCTCAGCAACTTAGTGAGGCTCTAAACAACTTAGCGAGATCCTGTCTCAAAAAAAAAAAAAAAAAAAAAAAAAGATTTGGATATGTGATTCAGTGATTAAGCCCCCTGGATTCAATCCTGGTACTCAAAAATATATATACATATAATTTTGATGAAATATACATAACAAAAATCTACCATTTAACCCATTCTTTTGTGTACAGTACAGTGGTATTAAGTATATCCATACTGCTTGGCAACTATCACTGCCCTCCATTTCCAGAAGTTTTTCATCTTCCAAACTAAGTACAAGTTTCAGGTCAGCCTCAGCAACATTTCTCTCTCCGTAGGTAGAGGAAAATCTAAGTAACATGTTTTTCAAAAAACATACACTCATATATTGGAATTATACTCATACAAAAATCCTCAGTTAAAGAGCTCCAGTAATTCTCTTTTACACTTTAGAAAAAGCAATTGAACATAGTCATTTGTTGCAATGTTGCTGGTTGGTATTAGGGACACAAGGAGTAAGGCATATTTGTTGATGTTTACAGAGCTGTTATATATTTTGGATTCTGACTACATAATTACTTTTAAACACCAATGGAAATATTGTAAACATTAAATAATGATTTATCTTTTGATTAATTTCTACTTTTAATAAAAGGTTCAGAATATATATGGGGAGGGGCATGAATACAAAATAACATGTTGTTCTTGGATGCCCACATGACAACCCTAATCAACTTGAACATGAAAGTTATTTTGTGTATAATTTTCCTAAGGATGATTATGTACATACAAAGTTTCGTGTATACTTTCATATTCTGTGTCCTCAGTTCACCAGGTTGGTAGCATATATTTGTGAATAGGTGAATATACAAAATGGCATATGCATAGGAAAGTTCATTAATTAGTAGTAAAAAAATAATTCAAGAAATAAATGGAGAAGAAATAACTGCTTGTCTGATGAAAAATAAATTAAAGATTGCAGGAAAAGTTAGCATTTTATGGAAAAAAAGCTTTAAAAAGCACCTAATCCACTGACTTGAATGTAAGAGGAAGCATATGTCTGTCTATCTGTGGGATGACCCTACTTTGCTGGCACTCACTCCTCCAGTTCTGCAGCCCAGGACTCCAAACTTTAGCCTTGCACTATAAACAAATATTTGCTGACTGCCTGCTCACAGGCCACATTTGTTCCACTCAGTTCCCATTCCATCGCTGGCATGTTATGGAACCTTTCCCTTTAACGTTTTCTGATGCCTGAGTGAACCCTATTCATTCACACTAGATTTTTCTGTTTTACTCTCAAATCCAAACTATACTATATGCTATGGACTTCAGGCCTTGAGAAAATTCTGTTCTTTTCCAATGTCATCCTTTCATCTTCAGATTATATATCTGTGCCTATGAAACCTGGAGATCCCCAGAGATAATGATGTCCAGTATAGTATGATAGAAAAGGAAGATACAGCCTTTGTAGGATGCTGAATGGATTCAGTTTGAGGAGTGGGCAAGCAGAGACAATGTACCCGGTTTCCACAGTGAGGTGAATGTCACTTTAACCATAAAGCCTTTGTCACTATTTGACACGGCATCCTTTATACTTCATTTTTCAGAGCAAACTGAAAATTATTATAATCCCAGCCACCTTATTAGTATTTTGTATTGCTATTGATACAAAATTTTGTAGCTTGAACACATTGAAAATCTCACATGCAGTTTAAAAACCCTCCTCACTTGGGTATCATGTGCAAAGACCAAGCATGTTCTCTTCCACATTATACCTCTGTCTATTTATCTCTCTCTCTTTTTCTTTTTTTGGTACCAGGGATTAAACTCAGTGGTACTTAACCACTGAGCCACATCCCCAGCCCTATTTTGTATTTTATTTAGATACAGGGACTCACTGAGTTGCTTAGCACCTCATTGTTGCTGAGGCTGGCTTTGAATTCTCAATCCTTCTGCCTCAGTCTCCAGAGCCCCTGGGATTACAGGCGTGTGCCACTGTGCCCGGCCTGTCTTTCTTCTTTTTTTTTTAATATTTATTTTTTAGTTGTAGTTGGACACAATACCTTTATTTATTTATTTTTATGTGGTGCTGAGGATCAAACCCAGGGCCTCGCATGTGCTAGACAAGCGCTCTACCGCTGAGCCACAACCCCAGCCCCCCTCAATTGGCTTTTGGTAGGAATTACTCACCCATTGATGAAAATAAAGCAATATACTAAGAATAGCCAGGTTAAAGATGCCTTGAAATTATTTCTTCACTTTAATGTAGTCTGTTCTTAAAACACAATTTATATGTAAACTCAAGAGTTCCATTATATTCTTAGTCAGTAATATCAGCTAACGATTACTGAGATTACTGACAGTTTACAACGCACAAGGAAGAGTCCTAAGAGTTTACATTAGACTGTGCATTTAATCCTTAGGACAATCCTGTAAGGTAGAGACAATTATGATTCCCATTTAATACACAGCATAAATTAGAAGGGGTATTAAGAAATTTACTCAGTGCCACCTAGACCTTATCCAAGGTCATTAGGGATGCTCCATAACACTCTTAATCATGTTTTAAATGTCTGTATTATTTTCCACATGTAGATTGTTTCTATTTCCCAGTTTTACCTACTTTTTAAAGATTTTGCAGAGGTGAATGGCAGTGCGTATGGTTGGTGCTGCCTGAGACTGCTGCCACGTAAGGGCACTGTCCTTGGCTGGGCACTTGGACACTTCAGCTCAAGAACTGGTATCTCAACAATTTTTGGTGCATACTTTATTAGCAATCCACTGCTGAACCTCATGAAAGGGTCACTTAACTTCTATAGTTGGTGGCCACAATCCTGCCTAAATGACTTTTCAGGCTTTAAAGTCAAAACTGGAGGACTCTTCTGCAAAAACAGAAGGTAGGCATTCTATCACACCTCGAAAATGGATGTCTCTCTTGTTTCTCTACATACACAGGCATCTCACTAAAAGGAACAGACACAGCTCTAAGTAAAAACAGTTTCCTTCATTATCAGCCTCGCGAAGATGAATCCTCAATTTATAAATGGGAGTGGGAGGGAGGAAAGATCGATTTTGCTCGACAGTGCACAAAGGGGCAAGTTTGCTGTTTTAAGAAACTGTTTACATTTTCGTTTTTTTTTTTTTAATGAGACTTCTTAAGAGGATTTTATCAATTTATATCTAAGTCAATTTATATCTAATATATTTTAGAAGTATCTCAGTATAGATCTATTGCCCTATATTTTAAGGCATAATTGTATGTGGCTGTTTAAAATAAAATAAATTTAACAAAATAGAAACAAATCAGATTGTTGTAATTGCAGGATTTTGTTTCCATTTATAGTTATCAATGTACTCACTCAAGATTTGTGAGCAAAAAGCAGGTTTGCTTTCTCTATTAACTCATTTAGAATCAGCAGACTCGTTTGCTGAAAAGAGATCCAGGTGCTAAGCACAAGCAGTTGCAAAATTCAGGAAAATCTTATTGCTGGAGAAACATGGTCCAAGCCACTTTATGACAGACATTAAGGCTGGATCTGGGTATTGTATGTGATACGCTTATTAAAGGGGACTGATTACTCTAAGACACATACACAGATGACTCTCCTTCATTTACAGTGACACCTTGTAAACAAACACAAAAGTGTTCAAATACAGAGAATTAAAAAAAATGCAATTAAATATGGTTAGGATGAGTTGTGAGTCTGAAATCAGGCCCATGGGGCAGAAATAACTAATTTCTGGTTAAACAGAAGGGCACTCTTGTGGTTCATATGTTCTGATGGAGAACCTTGGTGTGTCTGCGATTCTGCTCTTTCTCTCATGTCACATCTGATGCATGAGCAACAGGGCTTCAAAAGAAATATACAACTCGGTCATTTACCACCACTCTCACTGTGACTATCTGAGTCCAAACTACAATTCTTTCTTATCTGAATTACTGTGGTAGTTGCCTAAGTGGTCCCCTTCATCCTCTTTTCAACAGAGTAGCCATGAAAAGTCTGTTTAAACAGCTGAAGTTCTGACAAACCTCTTGGCCATCTGCCTTACTGTTCCCATTCTGACCTCATGTACTGTCCCTCTAATTCTCTCTGAAGCAAACCTCCTTGGCTCTTCCTCAAACCTGTTGGGCATGTGCCTGGTTCAGGGCCTTCACCTGCTCTCCTCAACCTAGAATATACTTTCTCCACAAACCACATGACTAGGTCCCTCCCTTGTTAGTGAGATGGATTGGGTTCTCCTTTCCACTTTGTCTAAACTATCAACCCCGCACTCAACATACATAGACTTAAAAATCTTATTCCCTACTTTAATTTTCTCCTTAGTACAATATTTATCATCAAATACGCATGTCGTTTTTGTACCCTATTTATTTTCTGTCTCTTCATTAGAATGCCACACCTAGGAGATCTTGCTTTCCACTTTCTGGTACCTATAAGAGGACCTGGCATGTAACAGGCTCAGTTTTTGTTAAATGGAATAAATGAATACATGAGTGGATGAATTTAAAGTCATAAAAATCATAAACCATGTCCAATAAAAGTACTCATTGAAATAATTTTAGTGGAGGGAAATCAGAAATAAAGAAAAAAAAATATGCACATATGCATACATTCATTGTTTTTCTTGAAAAAATTAAGTACTCACATGTAACTTCTCCCAGGAGATAAATCATACAGTCTCTCAAAAAATTTATAATATAACTGGGAAGATGGAGAAATAAACATTCATTGATGAAGCATTCTAATAGAAGTAAGATTGGGGCACTGAGCAGGGCTCTTGATCAGAGTGGCAGGAATAGATCTGTACTGAGAAATCAGGCTGGAAAGGAAGCAGGCCAAAGCCAGATGATAAATGATCTCTTCTGTCATTCTAGGTGATTGGATTTAATCCTAGAGCCACTGATAAATTTCAAGCTAGACATTATGACGAGTAGATTTTTGTTTTATGGAAGTCATTCATATAAGGATGTTCTTTATGTTGTTAGGTGTAGTAGCAAATAAATATAAACCATAACCAAAGCCATGGAATTGGATAATAAATCATGACAGATCCATATAACACAATACTAAATCGGCATTAAAATGATACAGATAAGTATTCATTGATAGTATGGGTTTGGTGTTGGGTGCACCATCTTTCTCACCACCTCCAAACCCATCAACATCTTACGTGAGTTCAACAGCCGTATGGACAGCTCACTTGTTATTCTCAGGTCCTTCGATGAAGAAAAAGTGTAGGAACTTCAGAGATTCAACTTCACCTCATGGGTCTACTCCAAAGATCACTCGGGGCCCTAGAAAACTCTGGAAACTGTTGTTTTCTTCTTTTACCTCATCTTTTTATCCTTTTTTTTTTTTTTCGCTCAGACACTATGTTCTTTGGGGAGAAACGAAGGAAATAGACTAGACCAGGGATTGGCAAACTTTGTCCATAAAGATCCAGTTAGTAAATACACATTTTAGGACTTACAAACCTATTGTCACAATTATGTAACTTTACCATTGTGGTGAAGCAGACACAAAGGACAGATACTAAACAAATGGGACTCTATATAAAGCTTTATGTACAACAAAAGCAGTAGATTGGATTAGGACCACAGGAACACAGTTTCCTAATCCCCTCACATAGATCTTCTTTCTCTTTCCCCTTTTGTCCTATTGGTTGGCCCTCACTCCTTTTTGTTCCTACTTCACCATCCTCTCATTGATGTCGACAGCTCCACTGATAGACTGTTTCTGATCAACTCTCCCACAAAAACTAAAATCAGATTAATCTACCTTGGTTGCTAAATACTGATGGTACATTTTACCACTGGTATATTATGACTCCTGGTTTCAATACACAACTTTCACCATTCATAGCAAACATCCTATATTTTCTTGATGAGTTTTCTCTTTTACACTCTTCAGTAGTAACGTCTAAACTTTCCCACTTTCCTCAAGAATTTTATCTTACTGCTAGCCTCCTTGCTCCCAGCATATTATTTTTTATCTCGCTTTATAGACAAAATGGAATATATCACAAGAAAACTCCCTAAATGTTTTGCTCTCACCTACAAATGCACTGCTATCCAAATCCAAATCTCCTTCCCTTCTATCTTCCTGGAAGAAGATAATTTCTCTCTTCCTCTCTCCTGTGCATTTGATCTCTTCTTCTGGTTCCTTTCCACCAGAATTTTAATATGCTCAGATTTCTCAAGAAAATAAAAAATCTTGATGTGTGTGTGTGTGTGTGTGTGTGTATGGTGTGTGTACATATATTATATAAAGTTTTATTACACAAAAAGAAAATTTACCTTATTACATGCCATGAGCTATAATATTGTCTATTCTGCAACAATTCATTTTTTCAATGTACCAACCGAGACCCACTTAAATTGATTTCATATCCCATTAATGAGTATACCTGAAACTTGCATATGCACACGAGGAAATGTGTAAGAATTCACATTGCCACATTTTTAAAGGAGAATAGCTGTATAATAGCATACATGTTTATCAACATGATACATAAATTATTATATGCTCATAACATGGAAAACATAGCATATAATAACCACAGTTATAGGTAGTAAATATGTATAAACATCAAAGACAAAATACTATTGCAGAGTAGAATTATAAGATTTTATGAATTTATAAAATTTGACAACCTATGAAATACTATGTTTTTATGTTTGTATGGATGGACATATGGAAAGACACATAAATCTCAAGTATAAAAAGATGCTTACAAATAATAAAAAACAAATTCAAGAACCCGTTGCCTCCAGGGAAAAATCTACAAAGGGTTTCACCTGTTATATGGCATTCCTTGAATATCTGAACCAATATGCTAAATGTTAAGATTCAACAAAACTGTATGGTGGGTACATAGGCAGTTGTTATATTAGTTGATTGTTTTAATTTAAATTTCTAAATTTTTCATTGAAATTTTTATGAAAAATCTGCTAAGGATGTGAGTAGATACACTAATTTAACTAATTAGTGATTGTCATGGTCAAGGCTCACTCCATGATTCCTTTTATTTCACCATACATGCTTTTTCCAGGAGATTCGCATCTGGGTTGAATTTCTGATCCATGTGTTGATGACTCAAGTTTATACATCCAGCCCAGATCTCTTCTCTGAGCTCTAGATCCTTATATCCAACTGCTACTATCTGGAAGTTTCATAGGAACTTCAGCTTCAAACTACCAAAACTGAACTCATGATCTTCTCTCCAACTTGGGTACTCCTCCAGTGCCCTCAGTAAGCAACCTTACTTGTAACCCGTTACATGAGCTATAAACTTAGAGGCCATCCTTTTCATCTCCTACCTTCACCATGCTTCTCATTAAATTCTTCACCATGCCCTTTTGCTTTTATTTCCTTCATCTCTCTTGAATCTTTCCCCCTTGAACACATTTCCACCACCACCACTATAGTTTCATTAAGCCCTCACTGCTCAGGGTGAGATTTCTGGGCAAGGAACATCATTGTCATGGGGAACTTGTTGAAAATGCAGATTCTCAGGCTACCCCAGATGTTCTGAATCAGAATTTGATTTTAGCACAATCCCCAGATGATTTATATGTACACTAAAATTTGAAAAACATATCTCTCCTGCAAACTTCTTTTGTCCTTTCCCTGTTCCACTGTACTTTCAAGAGTGGGCAATATAAGATGAATGAGTTGGAAAAAATGAAATTAGTTTCTCAACCATGTCTATCTCTCCAACATCATTTCTAACTCCTGTCCCGCTCTCCCTTAGCTCCAATCACAGAAGCTTTCTTTTGGTTCTTCAAATGCATTGTTTTTCTATCTTCCTTTGCCTGGAATGCTCATTTCTTCCTTCAATCAGTTAACTCCTATTTAATATTCCATTTCAGCTACCTTCCTCTCTGACACTGCCATAACTGTTCTCTATCCACAATTAAGACCATTTCCCTTGACCTTTATTCTCAGTTTTCCATATGTATTTCTGTCACAGTACATATCACACACTGTGTGATTATTTGGTTAATATTGCACCTACCCATTTTATAGTAAGCTCAAGATGGGCAAGATCCAAATCTGCTTTACTTACTTTGAATCTTCAGTTCTTAATACAGGGCTTAGCATAGAATAGGCTTGCAATAAATATTAGTGACTTTCTGACTGAATAAATGAATGCTTAAAAAGTAATGATTTTTTGTTGAGGGAGGGATGGGACTAGATGACCCCTAAGGTTGAGCCATGCTGTCTCTTTACTTTGTCCCACTCACAGTGTAAAAATTGTTGTTATAATTCCCCTACATGCCTTAGGTAAGGTCAGGACTTTTTTTTTTTTTCAATCTGACCTCCAGAATAGACACCATAAACTAATATTCTTTCATAAATATCTCTTGTGCCAAGAAAGAGTCTAAGCATAATGGATACATAGGAATGTGAGAAGTCAAGCAAAATGCCAAGTTGGTTTACTCTGCCCTGCAGAGAGCCATACTTATCCAAAAAAATCTGTCAGAGATTAAATTTAGAAAGTCTTGGGCAAAAGAGAAGTAGTAGAGACACAGAAGCAAGTGAGGAGAAAAAATAAAGATGTAAATAATAATTATTATTATCATAGTACTTACAGAGCACTCACATGTGCTCTGTATAAGAACTATTGTTTTTCCCATTATGCATATAAGGCAACTGAAGCAAGGTACTTTTAAATGAGGCCCACCAATATCTATTAGTAAATGTTGGAACTGAGATCTGAACCTAGTGTTCTGTTTTATTTTCAACCATACAATGATGCCTCCTTAACCAAGATAATAGGTTAAGAAGGGAAGATTTAGGGCAAGTGTTGGATATACAACAAAGAAAAGCCTATGCACATCAACAGCTATGGCCATTAAATTATTAAGGCCACAGGCAGGAGTATCACCTCTATGAAGATTAAAATTGGGAGCAACATCCACAATCCTCCCAAACCTTAAATCTTCCTGTTTTTGAAGGACAGATTTGTGACTATATTAATGATATAATGCTGACAGTTTTCTTTATCTCCATCTGTCCAAACTTTCCTGCTTATTATACCTGTCTCCCCAAACTATACGTACCCAAGTCATCAATTACTGGTGATTAATTATAATTATAATTAAACACATATATAAACAAGTCATTAAGGCAAATAACCTCACAGAAGAATAAGGATCATTATGTGATGATACCTCATTCCCAATCTATGCACTTCTTGTGCATGACCTGATTCCCTCCCCTAAATTAGCCATGTCTCACTATATTTGATGACTTCCAAGTTCATATCTCACTTCTAATCACCGGTAACCTCAGAATCTCTGTTTCACCTCTGACTTCCCAATATCCAGCTGTTTGCTCTTCTGTGGTCTAAGTAGCTAAAAGGCCCATATGCAGGGTAAACAACCACAAACCTACACACTTCTTCACACAACCCTTAGAAGAGTGCTTGCATAAGGACCATAGATGGCTCTACAAAAAAAGGGATTTAACATGAAAGCACTGGGACCAAAATCTCATTGACAGCTGGTTCTCTGAGTTGAGAACACACACTAATGTATACCCTGCACTTAAAACTTTCTAAAATAATCTAGTTCAGAGTCTATTTCAGCTCGCATATAAAAGCTAAATACATAAATTCAATTTGATTGCCCTGTGTAATAAAATCCTACACTGAGGTTGATAGATGCAAAATCTCCATTTACTTTATGATGGGTAAACAATGAACTGATTATTACTAAATTTAGCTTTTATTCTAGTTTTGTTTAAAATGTTAGAGTGGTATGCCCATTTAAATAATTTACATCTATATTTTTTCTGCTTTTCAACATTGTTGAATCCCATAATCCATAATAGCTACAAAATGCAATGTAAAGCATTATAATTACCTCTAAAATTTTGTCTAACAAAAAATAACAAATTCCAGCAAGGATGTTGACAAAAGGGAACACTCCTATACTGTTGGTGGGGATGGAAATTAGTAAAGCCATTAGGGGTAGGGTATGGAGGTTCCTCAGAGAACTAGAAGTAGAAAATTTGAGGCTGGAAATTTTTATTTTTGATATGTCTGATAAAATAAAGGTAACAGAAAGATCAGTGCAAATCAATAAGGAAGAAAAAGTAAGAGTCCCAAGTAGAAATGTAGATAAAGGGGATTTTCCTCCCCAATACTAGAAAAGACATATGATATACATCAAAATGTCAGCTGAAGCTCTATCTGTAGAGTGAAATAGTAGGTGATATTTGTTTTCAATTTTGTGTCTTTCAAGATTGAGCATTTTCTCTTTTTAATTTGGTAAAAGCAAAGACTGTGGCACCTAAAACCTTACAACAAACCATAGAAGAAAAACCATCTGTGGAAAATGTACTCCAAGGGGCAAGACCCAATCCTAAGCAGATGTAAGTTTCTGTGAAATTTTTAGGCATTAGTTACTTGTTTCTGTACCACATTATGCTTTAGAAAAAGCAAAAACCAAGCAACAATGAAAACCTTTATACTTAACTATTTTCTTAAACTAAAAGCCCTTATTTGTAATATCATGGACTGTGGAATAGACTATTCTCTTAGTGTTCAATTAGGTTGAGACCAAGTACACATCTCAATGGCTCCTACCCATCCAACTGTGGGTGTCTCAAAACTGCTGCTCATCTCTGCAGACCCAGTGTCCTGTTCAGTGCCTGATCATGGGGTGCTCAGAGCTATAGGTTAAACCCATGGACAGGGGCCCTATCATTATGACACTCCATGCAGCACAAGACAAAAAAACAGAGCCCATGAGTTACTCTAGTGCTTTACATGTCACCAGGTATTTTTATGGAAACTCATTTACTAATTTACTTCAAATTAGTAAATTGTTTACATTCTCCATTTGTTTTCAAAATGGTTCACATACTCCAGATAGCAGTAAGTCAACTTTAAGATTTTAGCCACTTCATGGAAAATAAAATGACAAAAAGTTCTAATTTTCCCCGAGTACTTAGTACAAGACTATGTCAAAACTAATTCAAACTAAGGGTTTCCCACAATCAGCACAATTAAATCTTTCACTAAATTATAAATGTAGCTTTCACAAATATTAAGAACCTCCAGTTAATATTTGTTTCCATTATGGAGGATATTAAAAAATATCGAATTTATCATCAGTTTTTAATATTTGCATAAATGTATCAAGATCATTGAAAGCAATTTTTTTTCTAACACAGATTAGGACTAGCATCTGAAGATTTACTTTTGCCCTTAAATTACTTAGCAAAGAGGTTTCTTGATAGCCTGATGTTTACGCTATGCTGAGCCAGCAACTTTTATAATGTCTCAATTAGCAAGGCCTGAATTAATGAGCCTTCATTAGTCTACCAATATTTAAATACAGTGTGGTATAAAGTACATCTAAAGAATGATCTTTACGAACACAAAGGGTATTGTTATTTAATGTAGAAAGCATTTATCTAAGATTTTATTCATCCACAGCAGGTTAACTCAAAAATAACGAGAATTTTATCTTCAGTTGTTTTGAATACTGGGTCTTAAATAAATTTTTCTCACTTTATGATCAAAGATAAATATATGTTTCTTCCATTATAGAACAATTCTAATATCTGTACTTTGAATTGTATATAAATGTATTACTTTTACATTCCATTACACACTAAATCATCAAAATAAAAACAATGAGGATTATAAATGCCAGTCTTTTAAATGACTATCTCTATACATATTGTTTCTTTACAAATTGTTATTTTCATTTTAAAGATAATCTCTCATAGAATCAGACAGTAACAGGAGTGAGAGATGATGCAGAGAGATTACAAATTTACTTACATTTTTCCATTCAATGTGTTAAAACATATATAGCTATTTTCCTTCTGTGCTTGATATGATCTTCCTCAGGAATCTTCCTCACTAACTGGTTTGTATGAATTGCCTCAAGAATCTTTGTAGGTCTCTCAGTGTTAAGCACTTCATGCCACCATTCCCACTTTCTGGGGCCACTGTGGGTTCACAATGAACACCTTGTCTAGTAAGCACCTTGTGTAATACTACCACCCTCATTCCATGAGCCAACAAAGATGGAGAGAAATCAACCATAGTATTACTCTTCTGGCTTTGCTCCCCTGTCCAGCCCTCATGCACCAGGGAGAAAGGGGTCACCTTTCTACCATATCTTTCATTATATATCATAGACATTATAGTATATCATGCCCTCTTCTTGAGGTGACACTCTGCACTACTTATTCTTCATCTGCCATTGTGGCCTCTGAGGAAAAAGGAAATACTACCTTACTGACATCTGAGCTTCAAGAAGAAGGAATAAGCAGAGATATTGGAAAAATATGTGGGCTGCAATGCCCACTCCGTATGACAGGCAATGATTTGGGTTTAGACTGTCATTCACATTTACAGGATATAACTGGTTCTAACTGCCACCAGGATTACTTAGGAAGAGACAGCAGGGAACATGGCATGTCAGCACGACAGCATCAAATACCTCAAAAGAAGTCTTTACAGCAGTTAGGTTATATGCTTTCCAGATCCCATAAGATTATGCTCAAGTCAGTTGTAAGAAACAAAATTTCACAAATGAATGTAGGCTTCTCTGACACAAGGAAGCCTTATCCACAGAGGGAACCAACCACATCTTGTAACTGCCTGTAAGTATATTTTCCAACTCCCTACCAGGCATACACTCAGTCATGAGAAAACCATCTGGGGAAGCTGAGGTTATGAGTTCTTCGACAGATTTTCATGCACTTGGAATCACATGGGCTCTCGAGTCTGTTTGCTAATTAACAGTTCTCTTAGTCGAAATCAGGAGATGCCTTCAAAATAAATAATATTGAACATGACTGATATTCCACATTTATCTTAAGTATGTTTCCAAGGAAACAACGTCAGGAGATGATAAAACCAAGGTCATTCTCACACGCAAAATAGGTTTAGATTGATAATTCCTCTCTCAAAGGGTAAATCTAAAAATATGTGAACAATTTGAAACAATAATAATGACTAATTTGTGGGAAAACACTGTAACCAGTTCGAATACTATTAACAACAGAATATAATTTTCAGAATGACTACATTTTTCAGGATAACAGTAAAGACATTGATTAATTTCAGACTCTAAATATCATGCTAAAGTACATGGAGTAAAATTTAAAAAAATAAATGTAGACAATAAAACTTCTAAACATAGAGAAAGCTGAAGTGAGATTTTAAGAAAAGATGCAGGTCATTCCATAAAGAAGCTTGCAAAAATGAAAAAGAGGGAGGGGAGAAGGAAATAAAGAAAGTAAAAGAAGAAAAATAGAAAGCACAAAATAAGATGATAAAGAAGAAATTCAAGTGTATCAGTTATGTCTAAGCATAAATGGACTATTCTCCAGGTTACATTTGAAACAAAAAAAAAACCATAATTAAGTTGTTATGTGCTCTTTATGAGATATGTAAAATATTAAAGAAACCCCAAATAATTTGTTAACATCAAAGAAAATATAGTTTAAGGCAAAAGAATTACTAGGGATAGAAAGATATGTGATAATTATTTCAATGCATCACAAAGACCTACACAAATGAACAATGTTAGCAATGGAGAGAATAACATAATTGGAGATGTTTCAAAGATTTGATTCATTAGTAAGGGGTATAATTAATAAATTTATAACACAATTTGGAAAACATAGATGAAATCAAAACATTCCTAGAAAAATACAACTGAACCAAAATTGACTCAAGAAAAATAGAAAGTCCAAGTAGTTTACATAAGATTGGTTTTAAAGATAAGTTTTTCAAATCATTTAAGGAATAGATAGATTCAGTCTCACAAGTTCTTCCAAAGAAGACATATTACTTAATTCCTTTTAAATACATATATACTAAATATATAAAAGTCAAACCATCTAATCATTTTAACTAACAGAGTATTTAATAAAATACAATGTTACTTATAATAAAAATTAACACACCAGTAATATAAGAGAAATTTCATAATATTTTATAGGATACATTTTTAAAAAAATCTTAGTCATAGAATGTGAATGTATTCTTGATATGATAAGGAATAATGGCAAGAATGCATACTTTGACCTTTTCCACGTAAATTCTAGCCAGGAGAATAAGACAAAATAAAGAAGTATAAGTCTAAGGAAAAGAGAAGTTGAAATAAAGCATTTGTAGACATGATTATATATACAAAATATGAAATAATCTAAAGAGAAATTAGAATAAATATACAATTTATCAAGATGGAAGGATACAAGTAAACATACAAAGTGAACTGCATTCAAACATATTAGCAATAACCAGTATATAAATCACTTATAAAAAGATATAACTTAAAATAACAATACACAGCTGGGTGTGATGGTGCACACCTATAATCCCAGCAGCTCAGGAAGCTGAGGCAGGAGGATTGCAAGTTCAAAGCCAGCCTCAGCAAAAATGAGGTGCTAAGCAACTCAGTGAGACTCTGTCTCTAAATAAAATACAAAATAGGGCTGGGGATGTGGCTCAGTGGTTGAGTGCCCCCGAGTTCAATCCCTGGTAACAAAAAATAAAAAATAACAACAGATAACACAAAATACCTAGAAAAGTATCTAAGAAAAGATATCCACCCATTTTGGAAGAAATTATATGAGTTATATAAAGAGTTTAAAGAAGACATAAATTTGTGAAGAAGTAGATCATGCACTTAGAAAAGAAGACTCAACATTTGTACAAGAATAATAAATGTTCAAATTAGCTGTCATACCTGAAAAATAAAAGCAAGGTGGAGTGCTTGGCTCAGCAAGCTATAAAGACTTTTTATAAGTTTACAATAGTAAGACAGCATGGCATTGGGGTACAGATAGACAAATAAACCAATGAAACAGAAAAGAGTGCACAGAAACTAAACCAGACATAGAAAGAGACTTGCTTTTGAGCCACCACGAATATTGGAAACAGTGGGGAAGAAGAAACTATTCACTAACTGACTCTGGTTCAACTAGTGATCTATAGAGAAGAAGGAAAAATGCACAAAATTGATTGTATAAAAACAATTTTGGGAAATTAGGGATTTAAAGTTACATTGTAGTACTTGTATAAGATTTGGGGATCTGTGTGGCCTTGGGGAAGGAAAAGCCTTCCTAAACTATACAAAAAACAGAAATTACACGAGCAATAGAAACATTTGATCATATTAAAACTAATGATGAATTTTCTCAAGAGAAGCCAAAAAAGGAGGAAAAATCAAGCCATACACCATGAGAACATAAAAGGCGGAAAACGAATTAGTTATCTCTATTATATAAGTGACTGCTACAAGTAATTGTTTAAAAAGTAATGATTCTATTAAAAATGGTCATTGGATGTGGTGGGAATTTCATAGAAGAGAAAACACAATGGCCAATAAACATGAAAAGATGTTCAACCTCATTAGTTATCAGGGATATGCAGATTAAATCCCCAATGCCCAGCATTTCATAACCTCCAGATTGTCAACGATTTTAAAAAGTCAGACAGTCTCCAGTGTTGCCAAGGATATGACACAATAGACTGCTGTGCTGCTGGTGGTTGGAGGGTGGTTGGAGGGTCTATTGATACCATAGCTAGGAAGATTCTTTGGGTTTCATTCATTCATTCAATATATCTGAATTGATTGCTTACAATGCATCTATTTTGTACTATTTTGTGGCAGTGGCATGGAAACACTGTCATTTCAAGTAACTCATTTCCTAGAGACAATATCCCTGTTGAGTACAGTATATAATCTACAGAAATATGTGTGTGTATGTGCACATATGAATGTTCAAACCAGTACTACTTCTAATCAAACTAAGAAATAAAAGTAATAACCAAAACGTGGATCATCAGTAGAATGGATAAGTAAATTGGAGTACAGGACACAAAAAATATAAAACAGCAATTGAAAATGAATGAACTACAGCTACCTATCAAAAAGTATGAATCTCAAAAACTTTTTTAATGGATGCGTATGTGGCAACAGGCTTAACACATTTAAAGACATGGATATATTTAGTGACAAACTCTAAAGTATAGCAAGGAAATAATCAACACACAATTGCAGATAGGAATTACTTCTGGAAACTAAGGAAAAACAGGGGGGCATCTAAGGTAAGGTTTTATTTTTGAGTCAGGTTTTAGTTACACAGGAATTTGACTTAGTTTTTCAAAACTATATGTTTTATATACTTTTTTATTTATATATGACAGCAGAATGCATTACAATTCTTATTACACATGTACTCATATATTTTACATGTTAAAATAGCTCATTAATTAGGCTAAGTTTCTTTGCTTGGTTTCAACTGGGACCAAAACAACAAAGTGGTAAAATCAAAGACTTCCAAATGTTATTATTCATAGCCCATGTAAAAACTAGTATATTCAAGTATTGCCAATTAGTATAATCTTGTTTCAGTGAAAATTAAAAGAAGCAATATAAAGTGATTAGAAAACTGCATGAAGTATCTATGATAATGTTGTCATTAATAACAAAATATTGAACGGTACTGAAAGCACTGTTTAATACTTAAATTGAACTGGTTCTCAAAAAATATTTCATATATGTAAATCCTTCCAGAGACACTCTGTAATTTGTCCTGTTAAGAAAGAAACCTTATCAAATCTCTATTATACCTGTCAAAAAATGATTTCTATGGGTTTACATAATAGAAAGCCATTCATACAGACTGATTCTGCACAATGTTTATAATGTTAGAAATCATATTTAGTGAACATTATTTAAACATAATTTTAGCTTAAGACTAGCAGACAAAGCTAATGCTAATACTTTGCAAAACAGAAATATTGAAATGGAAGCTATTTTTAAAAGGTCGACAATTATTTTGACCCTTTAAGCCAAATTCTAATAAATAACATTGTCTGGACTGTAAGCTAAGTGGGTAGGGAAAGAGGGAATGGATCTATCATACCCAATGCATAGACAGAGTCGTCACATATAAATAAGTCATTTTTACCAAAATTCTTAATTATAAGATTTTTGTAATTTAAAACATTAATAATTTTGCTATAAAATAATAGGCATATTTAATGGCCAACAAACATTGTGAAGCAAGTTCTAAATCTATGCCACTATTAGATACATATAAAATATTGGGGAATTTTCACAATACATATAAATAAATGAACATTGAAATGAATTAATGTCATTACTGAATGTCTGTAAGAAAGTATGTTACATTAAATTCACATGATTCATATTTAATTTCACCTATTGGATCAGGAACTACATAGACATATTTTTAAAAACCTCATTATGGTAAGAAAAGAGGATTGGGTGATTAAAGGTTCAGTGCACACTGTTCAATCAAATCATCTAAGTATTTATAAATTTCAACTAAAATAATTCCAACCTAGGAGTGTTGTCGATTTTTAGGGAAAAGTTTAGTAATAAATGAAATTAACATTTGAACTATGTATTACTGTGATGTGCTCTGTACAGTCAATAACAAAAGATTTAATTACCTTAAAAATTTTACCATACATGTATATATATGAATGTTTACATGCATGTGTTTGTGTTTATGCACATCTGCAAACACAGTTTCCCATTTCTTCTGAGAAATCCATACCTAAGATCATTTGGGGACACTTTTTTCTGAACACTAAATCAAGGTGTTGGTTTTTCACATTATATTTTTGTATGTAGTCCTAATGTTCTTTATTTTTATAGCTCTGATTGTCAGTTTCACACTGCTTTATAGTGTGAAATTGACAAAAAAATTGTGCAAAACCTACATGTGGTATCATAGAAATTTAGCAAAGAAATTACTATGTAAATTGTCTGAAAAAGGCTGAAAAAATACTGAAATAGTGATAGCAATGACTATGTTCCAATTGATCAGCTTTTCAAAGAACCTCAGACTATTCTGAATGTATGGACCTTTATATATGCAATTTTTTTTTCAAAAAATGATAGTAGGATAAGCTAGACAGTTTGACATTACTTTATAACCTTACAGGAAAAGATGCATAGCACTTTCACAATGAAATCTGAGAGCCATCTTTTCTGCTTATCTTACTTTTACATCTTTGTGAGTAAGGTTATCATCATTTCAAACTCTCCATAGCAATCTTCTCAACTTCCTTTACAAGTAGGAAATGCAGTTTAAAAAGGAGTGGTATGTTAGGATCACCTTTGGTATTTCCTTCATTATATATCTTGTCTATTCATTGCCCTAACAAACCAGTAATTATTCCTGGGATATCAGAAATAATAGATTGCTCCATGCCTCCTTTCATTTTTCTTGCTACATGACTTGCATTCTTCCATATCCTTTCTCTGTTTTCTTCTATCCCTCTTGTTATACTTTAGGCATGAATGTAATAGGACAGTTAAAAAAGCCTGGAGTCACATTTCTAACTCTTCAATTGCTGTGTGACTTAGGGGCAGTTACTCTCTGGTGTTGTTTTTTGTTTTTGTTTTTGTTTTTTGTTTGTTTGTTTGTTGTTGTTGTTCAATAGATATGTGGGTGTCAGTAAAAAAGTTTTTAAACATTAAATACAATTATACATTTATAAAGCACTTTAACATACAGGTTGATACATGGTAAGTTGTAATGGTGGTGGTTTAGTGTTTGTATGAAGTACCTAGTCACTCTAATGAACCTAATCAAGACTTTCTACATTATTTCAAGATGACAAAATCCAATTTCAATAACACAAAAATCACCAGAAAATTATGGGTTACTTTTGTTTGCTTAATATATGACTCAGGAGGAGAAGGAGAAATAGCAGGGTACAATATTATTAAAAATACTGCCCTTGTGCTTTACAACATAGACACTGTCTTACAAAACGTGCACAGGATGTCTATAAGTTTATAAAGCAAATATAATTTTCCTTATTTTTATGATGAAGAATAAATCACAGAGGTTTTAAATAAGTAGTCCAACTGGACACTGAGTGTATGTTAAGCCAGTTAACACAGAACAGCCATCTTGAAATATTATTCCTGTGGTCCAAGTAGAGTTCTGTGTGTCTTTTGTGGAACATTAAGTCTACAGTGCTCAGTTCAAATGATATAAACAAATATTCAACATTAAGAATAGATCAGAGCTTCCTTGAGAGATCATTTGGGTGAAACAGATGATACTTTATCAGATAATGTTTCAATTTCTGTGACTTTATTTTTTTTTAGTTCAAAGTGTGTGTGTGTGTGTGTGTAAATAGACTCAAACTTGAACTGTTCTATTTAAAATCTCTATCACTTATATCTTTCCAAAAAGCTATTTCTAAAAAAATGGACTTTGTTGTGTACAGAATTTTCAAAGGGAATGGTATTATCTAAGCAATGTTAGGATATTACAGCATAAACTACCTTATAAAATGGAACATTTGGAAAAAGTTCTATACAATGGAGAAAATAATATCTGAAAAGCATATGATAGAGTCAGTTTAAAATGACTACTTAGAGTCTTTTAAGGATTAACCATGAGAAACACCAATAATGCTCCACATCCCAAAACACATATCATCTACTTAAGCAAACTATAATCATACAGTCTTTCTGTTTAGATATGTTTTTACTTTTATAAGCTTAGAATTACATACAAAACAAGGATAAACTGGGAATCATATGATTTAAAATATACCCAATGAGCATGACCAAATAAAAGCTGATTTAAATAATCACCATGGAAAAACATCATGTCACACCTAAATTCTATGTATTTAAGCCATATGGAGCACATCAAAGCTACCATAAAGTGACTGAAAAGATTTATTTTTGACATTGGGGAAATCTTACTTGGGAGCAGATGCCCAGACTAGCTTGGAGGCAGTAGGTTTTCATTGGGTGACTAATCACATCACTGGGGCATCTTTGTGAAGTCTATAAAAAAGATATTTAGTAGTAAAATGCATGAATATTGATGATAACAAACAATATGGGCACTTCAAAATATCTCTGAAGAGCAACGCTATAAATGCCCTGATCTTAAATCAGATGCAACTCATTCCCATTCACAGAGAACAACTGCCCTTTCATCAGGTTTGACTCTTTCAGACAAAAATCAATGAGAAATTTGCCTGAATAAAATGTACATGATTAAACTGTTGGAGCAGAGTTAACTCAATAATAATCTCTCATTTAATCCTTCATATTCTTAGAGTCACTAATTCTGGAGAAAATAAAAATCATTACAAATTCTCTTCTGTCTCTCCTCTCCTCTTCTCTCTCCCCCCACCTCTCTCTCTTTAACTATGAATGCAGTCAACCTTGAAGAATCTTTGAGTGAAGAAGTACTTTACAAAATGAACTCATACAAAAAGTAACCTAGAATTTTCCTAGAATTTTCTGGCTTAAATTGTTCTTAATGGGAGTACCAAAAAAAAAAAAGTAATCAAAATCGTTCATTTTGAAGAAACAGACTCTAAAGTCAAGAAAATACAGTGGTTTATTCAAGGTCTCAGAGTCAGTGAGTGGCAACTTCAAACTGAGAACCTAGAAAACCCAGCTCTCATCTGATATTCTTTATACCATACCAGGACTTCTTTTTAGATGGAAGACACCTATCAGTATAAAAGATATGCCTTTGTGGATTCAAGGTCCTGAAAGTTTATCCTTTAGTCAGCTTTTTGTCACTGTGATCAAAAGACTGAAAATAACAATTTTAGGGGAAAAGTTTATTTGGTGCTCACGGTTTCAGAGGTCTCAGTCCATAGACAGCCAACTTCATAGCTCTGAGTCTAAGGTGAGGCAGAACATCATGGCGGAAGAGTGTGGAGGAGGAACGCAGCTCCTCCACATGGACATGGCAATCAGGAAGCAGAAAGAGCTCTGTTCACCAGGGACAAAATATTAATCCCAAAGGCACATCCTCAGTGACCTATTTCTTCCAGCCACACCCTATCTGCCTTCACTTACCGCCCAGTTAATTCATATCAGTGTATTAATGTACTGATTTGGTTAAGGTTCTCATTACCTAATCACATGGTTAACATTTTTTTGGCCCAAAATACAATAGCATTATCATAAATGTAAACATATTTTTTTAAAAAGTTTATTTTTAAATCTACAATTACCTGGACTTGGTATGTTATTCTTTATTGCCAAAGAACTGATATCATCAGGAATCCTTGATACTCACAAGCAAAAAACAGTACTCAATTGCTAGAGAGGACACCCACAAACTCTCACTTGGGAAGGCTTTGGCACAGAATAAAAACACTAAAGCACAAGTAATAGGAATCCATTTAAAAATATTCTTCAACAACCATGTCATTTATACATTTATAATTTTAAAGCCCAGTTAATGACTTCTTGATAAAAGATCAAGTCAGGAAGCTACTTAAAAATGTTACAAACTTGGGTAGCACAAGTGCATTCTAAAGTTTTCTGAAACCCCTCATCCAAAGTAACATCTTTTAAAAGACTCAAATAGTTTATGATTTAGAGCATCAAAGAACAGGTTAAATTCTTACAACATAGGAGAGTGGAAACATGACTTCAAGGAAAATCTATTTTACATAAAATATTTACACTGGAGTCCAAACTGAGTTAAAGAAAACTAATGAAAATATTCTTCTCTACTGAAAAATGGGGGAAATTAACTTTCCTTTTAGCTCAAGTTTCTTGAATATCCCAAAAGGAAATACTTAATTTTCTAGAACATGCTGAAAGAAACAGGTAAAAAGGCAACATGGCTAGAGCCGAATTAATCAAGCAAACATCACTGACAATCAACAGTGCTTTCCTGGTGATTAAACACAATTTGAGACAGCTGGAGGTGGACCCAAACTAGTTGGAGATTCCAAGGGAACAGAATCTTAGGAGTGCAAAATGCGTCTCAGAAATGGAATTTGCAAATGGATGCAAAGCTCTCAGCATTTTCAAGACTCCAAGGACAAAATCAGAGTAAAACCAAAAGGGTAAATCTTGCATTTTCAAGTTTCAAAATATATTATTTACTAGTACAGCTCCTTACCTGGTCTTGTTCTTGTTTTTCAGGTTGCATAGGCTTACGTGAAATACTCATTTTCTCCAAAATTTCTCAGTGTTCCCAGGACCCTAAGACTAACTATTAGCTTTCAGGAAGGTCAGAGATTGAATACTGGACTGTTCCAAGACTGGGATTGCCATAGGTGTTAATTCTAAATTGTTACATGAAAAAATATCTGGATTTTTGTTCAATCTAACACTTGAACTGGGAAAATTCTAAGACTGACCACACCCCTACTTAGAGTGCCCACACATTCCAGTATGAGGTAACACCAAGTTTATGTCTGAGTCCTGGCTTAATCATTAATAACTCTTAAAAGTGTCACATTTCAATGACAAATCACATGACCACCACCTTAAAGAAGTTTAAGTGGCTTCTTCCCTCATCTTCCCAGCCCTTTAGAAGACTTTCTTCAGTGTAATACAATGCTAGAAAAAGAGTTACATGTTGACCTCACCGTAATAGGTACATTCCAATGTATTCCTTGGGTTCTTAGGTCTTAACTCCCCTGTCCCTTTTCTTTACTATTTTCTATTACTAGTATAAATTTTGGGTCTTTTTATAAAAATCATGCATTATTCTTCTCTGAAATATTTCCCCTAGTGCTTAGCTAGCTCAGAACCACAGATCTAGCTTAAAATACGAAAACTAAAAGAAAGTCCTTTGAAATCACTAATTAACTAACAAATCAATCATTATAACTAAGTTCATTTGTAAATTGGGCACTGTTTCTATACTGATAAAAGAATTTAGGACAAAATTTATGCTTAATAAAGGTTTATGAATAATCATGTGAAAGAACGATTAGGAAAGGAATTAAGAAGTTAAGTGTGAAGTAACAGAAAAATTATTATGACACAAAAAGAAAGAGAGAGGATGGCCCAAAGAGAGAAGAGCAGCCTAAATCAAAAGCGTAATTAACCGCGCTCCAGTTTCCCACAATGACCAGCTCATCCTTAGGCAACAGAACATATAAACTCAGTCTACTGAGACTGTTTTTTTTTTCTTTTCATTGCAAAACTGTAATTCAGATTTTATCAAGGAAATAACTAGTTAAAATAGATTAGGTTTTTAGAAATATGTATTTACTTGAAGGCATGATGTTTTTGAAATGATGTGCTTGAAAAACCTGTGATCAGATCTGGGTAACATTCTTCCCATTTTGTTCAAAAAGAGAATATCCAAGACTACCAACTTAGAAAGCTATACTTCTGCTTTTATTTTTTTTTTCTCACAATTACTAAGTTTTCAAGCATTGTGCCACGCTCTCTGACATTCGTAACTTCATTTGACCATTACTCCAACTCCTGAGGTACATTTTACATATGAGAAAACTCAGATGAGAGTTGTTAGGGAACTCTCCCACACAGCTGATAAGAGTTAGTCAGGGTTTGAAACTGGCTGCCAGATACCAGATCACAAACTCTGCCACTGTGCTTTATCATCTCCTTCTCAACAGTTTATTCAATCAATCATTTCTGATTCTTCTTTCCAAGACCCCAGTTACCTGCCCCACAGAGTACAAACTCCTTTAACCAGTGATTCCCACACGTGGCTTTAGAAAAAAACCAGGGATTCTTAAAAACACCCAGGACAATAATTCTACCTTAACTGATCAGGATATGGTCTGAGGGTGAAACTGAGGGGCTGAGTGAACGTTTATTAGCATGCTCCAGGCTCTGGGTTCAATCTAAAGCACCTCAAAATTAAAAATAAATAACTGATCCCAGAGTGGAACCTGGGAATCAGTACTATTTTAAACTTTCCTATTGAATTGGGGGTGTTAGAATGCTTGCCCAGCACTAGGTTTCATCCCCAGATCCCAAAAAACAAAACAAAACAAAACAAAAACCTTCAACTGATTTTAATGGGAGGCCAGAAATGGGGAGACAATTGCAGAATGGTCCCCTAAACCTGCTGTGACTAGCTTTCCTGCTTTGCCATCACTGTTTCATGATGGTGTGTCTTAGCCTATCTTCTAGACATACCACCAACAGACCAGCATTTGGCACTATTCTTACACAAAGATAGAATGGCCATCAAAGGAAAGAAACTTGTTCTTCTGGATCAGGATCTTGCACAGATGTTCAGTCTTTGTGGCTTCGGGATTATATTCCCTATGCTGATGCTTGGACACCTCTCTGAACCTATGAAGACTGTCTGGCAGGGAAAGTCTTGGCTCTACATGGATTCAAAAACAAAAATTTTACCTTCAATCCTGAGTAGACAACACACAAATGCCAGCTATTATGTGTTGACCATAATAGGGAGAGGGTATATGGCTTGATGAAAACCCAACAGCATCACCTTCAAATGCAAAGAAAAGAATATTTTAAAGAGCAGCAGTCTAGTCAATTTAGACTAATTAGAAGGCAGAAAGAAATTGTCAGCTGATCATAATATTAATCAAACCATTTTACACTTCTGCAAACTGACAGTCAATTGAGATAAGCAAGGATTTTGAGCTTAGAAAACAAAGAGCTAAATTAACATTCAAACTCAGCATTAAACTCCTAGAAAGCAAAAGAACTCATGATAAAATGTCCATCATCTTGCCATGACTTTGTAATACAGTCCCAGAGGGAAGATCACCCAGTGTTATGAAACCCAATGTTATGAAACAGTGTGAAACTGGGTGATCTTCCCTTTGGGAATGTAGGATCTTGGGGTTTTTGTTACATGTAAGATCACCCCTTTGGGTTAATAAGATTTGTAGATATTTTGTGTAAAAAAATCCCTCAGTATTATGAAACAGTGTTTTCTGTTTGACAAAGAACTAAATGTATGAGGTTAAAAAGCAAACTCATTGTGACAATGGTAAGCTCATACATGCTGTCATATTTGCAGATTTAAGGACTGCCTAAATAGTATTTTAATATGGTTTCAGTCTTTCTTCCTTTGGTTTTATATGGTGCAATTTATACTGAAGTACTTCTAAAGTTTTCATTTCATCATAAAGCTGAGGTTCCCTGAGGCCTGGTGGTTTACATGGGCACTCATGAATAAGGCAGGTGGGTGTATTTGATGGTAAGGACACTGTGCACAATCATGAATCCTTGAGGAGTATCTTTACAACAAACTCTGGAAGGTAAACATGCACCCTTAGGTGAGATACATTGTAGAGAGTCAGGGAACTCCTGCTCAGGACCTGACCAGATACTTTATTTTATTTATTTATTTTTATGTGGTGCCGAGGATGGAACCCAGGGCCTCGCACGTGCTAGGCAAGTACTCTATTGCTGAGCCACAGCCCGAGCCCAGTGCTACACGTTTTTACTAGACAACTTTTGATTATTTCACATTCCTTCCACTTTCCCTCCACTTCTTGCATCTTTCATATTCTTCTTTTATGTAGATATATTTGTTATTCTCAAAACTATGTGTATGCTAAAAATTCAAAAGTACCAAAGGGTATCATAGTTGAACATAAGCCTACTTCAAATAGTACAATGGATATATAGTTTAAAGCAATTCTTCTTTGAACTCAAACCCCTATGAAATAAATCCATACATTCTTTTTCTCTCCTCCCCTTCTCTCTGTTTTTTGTGTGTTCTGATACATATATATAGACATACACAATATATACACACACATATTAAATGTATAAGTTTATCTTTCTTTTACACTAACAATGTATGCTTTGTCCTGTTAAAAAGAGCTTGGTTTTTAAAATGCGCCTAACTTATTTCCTTTTTTCATTTTATAAGCATATTTCAATATGATAAAGAGAAAATAAATTCAATATTTGGGTCAGTAAGAACCACGATTGTGGCAATTATAGCTAATAATTAAAGGTTCTGATTAAAGGTGAATATATA
>NW_026000005.1:1914471-2018173 GCF_001458135.2 Marmota marmota marmota
TATATATATATATATATATAAAAACATGAATATTCAGAATAACTTTTAAAAGGCTCCATCTTGTTTGATGCTTGTTTGGAGGGGAGTTTATAACATTGTATAAAAAATTTCTTTTAAAATAGCACATTTTTTCTTTATCAATTTTGCAGATATATTTTAGCTCTTGAGTTATCAAATCAAAGTACTACCTTTAGTTTCTTGTCCTTCCGCCTCCCCAACTCATAGAACCATTAATTTCTTAGTATATCAGGATTCATGTTACTCTTAGATTTGTTAGACCATGCTAGAGAAACTTGCCCTTTAGCACGAGATATGTCAAGGATAGTTAATTATGCTATACATTAAGTGCTTTCAGCAGGCAGGCAAAATAAAATGCAATATTAACATTAGCATCATTGACTAGTAGGGCTACTTCTTGAGCTCTGAATGATCAGTCCAGCCTTCTTTAAATACTATCTTCTGATCAACAGCAAAGTATAAAAGTCCATCCCTGCACTAAGGTCATCCATTCCCTTTACAGATTTTGCCTCTATTTCCAAACTTCATCACATGGTTTATGGTCTCTACTGATAAACCCTTTTTCAAATGTGAATACCCTATCTGCACCAGACTAGGCAGGGGAAGCTGATGTGGTATCTGGCAACTGTTGAGCGGAGTTTGGGGTAAACGAGTCTAGGTTTGACTTACAGCTCTGCTGTCTTCATCAAGAGAGCACTTCAGTCATCTTTTTTTGAGGATGCTGATTTATTATCAATATAATAAGCAAATCTTACTTTCTCTACTTCTTAGGGTTATGGTAAGGATCAAATGGAATAGCAGTTGGAAATGGATGAAGAATTAAAACCAGTAGGTTCCCCAATCCTCCACTGAGAAACTCCCTCCCTTTCACTCCCACACCCACTCTTCCAGGGGCCTCCACCCACCCCAAGCCTCACATACTATGCCATCCAACTTGGGTCTCTTGGGCTGCAGCCCCAGGGCTTCCATCAACATTGACCCTTTTTAGGTTTTAGCACTTACTACTTGATTTTAGAAGATAGTTAAAACAGGAGAAAGAATAATTTGCAAATAATAATAATGGGCTGCATTTATCAAGCCCTTACCACATGCCAAACCATAAAGTCATTATTTGGCAGCCCTATAGCTTTTGCTATGATAACTTTTGGTTATATATTCCTTCCATTTCCCCTTAGCTCATCTTGCAAAGACCTCTATATACATTATTTTCACTTATCTTTACAACAGATCCATGCAGCAGGGTCTATTTTTATCTATGCTTTACAGATAAGGAGACTGAGACTTGGAAAGTGCAGTAATTTGCCCCCAATCATGCAGCTTAGTTGTGGTGGAGCTGGACTTTGAATTTCTCAGAAACTGCTCCCATAACCATTCAGTTCCTAGATGCTGAACCCATGTGCTAAACAAGTGGTCACTAATGTATTACCTTTTGAATTTAACACGCTCATATAATTATAGATTGAGGTTGGAAGATCATCTACTTTAACCATCTACCCAACATTTAAATCTCCTTTAATCACATGTCTAAGTCGCAATCTGCCTTTTGTTTCAGTAACACCAATAAGAGATGTCCAGAGAAGGAATCCTATCATTTTCAGATGGTTCTATTGGGAAGTTCTTGATATTAAGCAAAAATCTTTCTTCATGAAAAACAGCAACAACAACAAAATGCTGATCTTAATTTTACCTGAGAGTATTATTGAAAAACTATAATTTACATGTTACATATAATAAAACTCCTTAGTAATCACTTCTTGAAAAAAATGCTTTACCTTGGCCATGCTGGTTACTCTCAAATGAAAGCACTTTTAAGGCCCTCTGCATTTTGCCCAAACTCCAGGCATGCTCTGCCCAGCTGACCAAATAGCAGGACCCCACCCTTCATTATTACAGATGAATATTACTCCTATGAATACCATCTAAGAGATCATTTAAAGTCCTTCAAACCAGCAATTTAACTGACTCATCAGTGCCTTTCCAATTTAAAAAGAAAAAAAATTGGAAGATATTCAGTGATTGAAATTGGGATCATGAATTCACATTGGTATTCTGCCATAACAAACATACCACACAGCCAAATTTGACTGAAGTAAGTAGGAGGACATTGGAGATGGCATGGGGACTGGAGGAGAGGATTTAAGGTAAAGAGAGATTAGCATCTTTTCTCAAGGAGTATAGTTCAGATACCAGAAAGCACCACTAATATCATTTTAAACAAATAAAACAAGTAATGCACAATACAGGAATATTTTGACTAGGCAAAAGTAAAAAAAACAGATTGATGAAAGGAGGCAGAAAATGCATTGGGGGATCCAGAGTAATTACAAAGGGGTGCATACTGTTAAAAGATATGAAAAATGGAAATAATTAATAATTTGTCCTCTACACAATAGATATTGAAAAAAATCACTAGATTACGGAGGTGGGGGATTAATTCAAAGAAGATATGGTCTACCACACAGCCTTTATTGGGATGGTAGGGACCATCTGTTTCCAAAATTTAAGTTAATATTACCCACATTCAAATGACCAGTTTGGGCTAGAAACAGGTTTCCTAGTATGACATGTTACATGAGTGACAGAAACCTGAGGTAGCCTTAAAAGGGTCAAAAAGGTTAGGTTGCAAGGCTGGGGTTATAGCTCCGCAGTAGAGCACTTGCATTGCAGCTGTGAGGCACTGGGTTCAATCCTCAGCACCACATAAAAAGAAATAAAATAAATAAAGACATTGTGCCCATCTGAAAAAAATATTTTAAAAAAACTACATTGAAGAAATTACTCCAAGCATCTTAACTATATTATTCACTAATTACTTGCAAGGAATCAACATAGCATCTTATTGCAGTATGTATGTGGCTCATTTCTACTTTTTTTTCCCTCATTTTGAGAATCAGGTTATATACTTATGTACAGTCACTCTTATCAGGGATATTTACAAAAAATGAGGGCATGAGGAAAGAGGAGAGAAAGAAAGGCAGTGGAGAAACATGAGTGAGCCAAGAGCACTTCCCAGTGCAGCCTTGGGTGAGATGAGAGAACCAGCCTCTTCATTCTCTGCAGAGAGGTTGCACAATGTTAATATTCCAAGCCAGGATAGAATACTCTGCTGTGTTCTGGTGAGGTTAAAATTGAGGCAGCTCAGAGCTAGGAACAGGGTTCTGGTAAACAACTTTAGCATGTATACAAAGTTGTTTCAACAATTTAATAAAAACCCACCTATAAATATTTTTTGTTGTGTGAGGCACATAGTAGGCACATAAAAATTATCTTTATTTTATTCTGCTTTACTAATGAGTTGAACAATTAAAGGACTGCACACTTTTTTATGTCAAGTCTGCAAGTTTCTTTGCCTTCTCTCAGAAACCTATGGGGTGGCGAGTCAAAAACTGAGTCAAAAGCCAGAAAGTCGATGGACATTTAAATAAACACCAGATAGAGGGGCAGGGGAGTGGGCACTAGGAGAAAAACCTCTCATTATGCATCCGAACTGCAAGAAGACAAAATTAACTTTCAAACCTGCTTAGGGAAGAAAGTCCTGAAAATGTTCTAGCTGATAAAGGGTAACAATTAGAAATTAATTGTACAGTATTTTTTTTGGTCTAAAATGCCATTGATGGTTATTATTAATGTGTCATTCTTATCATTTTATTTTAGTAAATACAGGAGTCTTCATATACTTATTCAGGATTTCCACACCATCCATCATATTTTTATATACCATTTTAAGTTTCTCAAATGGTAACTCACCAAAGAGCATTGTTCAGGTACTAAACTGCAACAGTACAGTGTTTACAGGAATGTGAAGAAGCCTTATTTTTTTTATAGAATCAGTTTTAAGAACCATTACTGGAGACCCACATTCTTATTTGGAAATTAGAAATGGTTATCAGACTTGTACAGGACACCCAGTTCACACTTGAACTTCACCTAAACAATGAGTTATTTTTTTAATAGAAGTATATCCCAATATAAGCAATGTCCCAAATGTAATATGATTACACTACAATTAATTGTTTTAGCTAAAATTCAAGTTTAACTGGAAGTCCTATACAGTTTTATTCGCTAAATTTGGCAACCATGAAATGAGGTCTTCTCATTTAATTAATGAGGAGGAAAAGGAAGTTAATGAAAGGACTGAAAGATGGGAAATGAAGCTTTTGAGGTAAGAACCCATTCTCTCATTGAAGTATATTCACCTCAGCAATGTATCTGGAAACAAACCACAAACTTTGTAAAATTGTTCAAACTACTGACGTACACAATTGGGAAATTCCAAAGAATTTGGAGAGCACTTCAATTTTGCAATCACGTTTCCCATCTCAAACACATTTACTACATCTGCTCTATTTCATAAGTAATCATTTTTTTAAAATTTTTTATTGTTGGTTGTTCAAAACATTACATAGTTCTTGATATATCATATTTCACACTTTGATTCAAGTGGGTTATGAACTCCCATTTTTACCCCGTATACAAATTGCAGAATCACATCAGTTACACATCCATTGATTTACATATTGCCATACTAGTGTCTGTTGTGTTCTGCTACCTTTCCTATCCTCTACTATCCCCCCTCCCCTCCCCTCCCCTCCCCTCTTCTCTCTCTACCCCCTCTACTGTCATTCATTTCTCCCCCTTGTATTATTTTCCCCTTTCCCCTCACTTCCTCTTGTATTAAATTTTCTATAACCATGAGGGTCTCCTTCCATTTCCATGCAATTTCCCTTCTCTCTCCCTTTCCCTCCCACCTCTCATCCCAGTTTAATGTTAATCTTGTTCTCATGCTCTTCGTCCCTACTCTGTTCTTAGTTACTCTCCTTATATCAAAGAAGACATTTGGCATTTGTTTTTCAGGGATTGGCTAGCTTCACTTAGCATAATCTGCTCTAATGCCATCCATTTCCCTGTAAATTCTATGATTTTGTCATTTTTTAATGCAGAGTAATACTCCATTGTGTATAAATGCCACATTTTTTTTAATCCATTCATCTATTGAAGGGCATCTAGGTTGGTTCCACAGTCTTGCTATTGTGAATTGTGCTGCTATGAACATCGATGTAGCAGTGTCCCTGTAGCATGCTCTTTTTAGGTCTTTAGGGAATAGACCAAGAAGGGGAATAGCTGGGTCAAATGGTGGTTCTATTTCCAGCTTTCCAAGAAATCTCCATACTGCTTTCCAAATTGGCTGCACCAATTTGCAGTCCCACCAGCAATGTACAAGTGTACCCTTTTCCCCACATCCTCGCCAGCACTTGTTGTTTGACTTCATAATGGCTGCCAATCTTACTGGAGTGAGATGGTATCTTAGGGTGGTTTTGATTTGCATTTCTCTGACTGCTAGAGATGGTGAGCATTTCGGGTAAAGTGCAGCTTACAATTACTGTCCCATGACATAAAAGTGAAAAGATGCAGGTAAGTTGCTGAAATTCTTGAGGTTCATGTTCTCATGACTGCCTAAATCCTACTTCTTATAAAAAAGAAAAATTGCTACTAAGATTTCAGGCAGATATGCCAAATTATCCCTTTTCTATGTTCTATGTAATATGACAAGTTTCACTATTCTAAGAGAATTCTGAAATTCTAAAACTTCTTTAAAGGTTTTCATTATTAAACACATTACATCATCATGAATTTCAAAGAGAAAATTTTGATGCCCTATAACCTTCTAATTCTCAACGACGGACCCAATTTGTTTCTTAGGCTTTGGGGAAGTGATAAATAGGAGATATTTTATTTGTAAGTTGAAATCCATAACAAAGTACCCCTGATAATCTGACAATGAATTGTGACATGACATGACATTCTCAAAAGAACCAAAGAAAAAAAAAATGTTGTGTAAATGGTGCTTCGTCCAAAACCAGAAAACCTTTTCCTAATTAAAAGAGTACATTCTAAAGTGTCCAATAATAACACTTTTATTTGGAATTCATAATCATGCTCAACCACTTAACCTAGGCAAAGATCCAAGAATTAACACGAAGAAAATCATAAAATTCAGGATTTCAGAGGTGTTTTCAACTCCATTGTCAAGACCCCATCAGAGAAAAAGTGTACTAGCCTCATCCCACCATGTCTACTGACCCATCTACATATCCATTACCAACATTATCAACATACAGAGAATAAGCACAATAAAGAATACCTTCCGATGTATCCTGGTAATTTTGATCATCTCTCTTTCAAAATACATTATGATTCACAAGATGTTCAACAAGGGTTATTTTCTGATGGAAAGAAGAGGCTCAGGAAGGCCTTCTTACCACATTCATAAGTGCATTACCTCTGTGAGCATTCCATAGAAACAAGTAAGATGAAGTCACTGCATGAAAGGGGATGTTTTTCAAGTGTTTAATGTATCTTCAGAATGCCTTACTTTGACTCACTCACCCAGCTCACAGCACAGACATGTGCAACCAAGTGGGAGTAGTTCGCATCAAAAGTAAAAGGTACAGAAGCCTTTCCCGCTCTGCAAGAGTGCTCTGGGATGTAGCAACAGACAAGCAGATGAGTAATGACGAACTACACAATATGGTCAGCATGAGGAGAGTGACTTTCTACAAATGTATAGTAGAGATGAACAAATACTTCACATTTCAGAGCACAGCTAAATGACAACGCATGTTAGGGAAGGTCCACAGTGGTAGATGTCAACAACTTGAAACCTGTAGATCCTGGATGAAACAACATAAAGAACTCTGGAGAAATGACAAAACACCCAGAGAGTAGACTAGGCTGAAAGTCAGAGTCTCTTCTTGAGGGTCTAATTAGACTCTTCCCACCTCCCCACTTTTTTTTTTTTTTTAAATCTCACACAGACACCTTAGCAGAAGCAATCAGCTTTGACAGAACACCGGAATCCCAGCAGTGAACCATAAATTGACCATTACCATAAAAAGAACTGCTAAATGAGAAACCATGTGCTCAGTATAAAACTAATTTCATGCTTTCAAAAGCACACAGTGGCTTCTAGCAAGATAGTGGCCCTGGGACTTGCCGAGACAGATTGGCGAACACAAATGGTTTGCTCCCGATGCTTCTGCTTAGTCAAGCTTTACATGTACTGGTAGCAAATGGGGTTCTCGAGTCTTCTGTCAAATACACACTTATCTATAACTTTAAAGCTGAAAGCTATAAAACAGCTGCCTCAAGTAAATTTAGCAGGAAAAACACATATACAAAAATGGGAGTTCATAACCCACTTGAATCAAAGTGTGAAATATGATATATCAAGAACTATGTAATGTTTTGAACAACCAACAATAAAAAAAAGAAAGAAAAAAAAACACATATACACACACCCCATGTACCATGTTAGCTTCCAATCAAATAAAAATAGATTCCTCTGCAGACCGAACACTTAATAAGCATAAAATGCTATCTGAATTCATCATCACCTTCACACTCCTTCCTTGTTTAGGAGCGGCTTCTCATCATATAGAACTAGAGTTTAGCAGAGCCTAAGCAATTGACTCCATCTACCAAGAGGCTAACTTTGAGCTGCCCTTGTCTATTTGGCTTTCAGATAGCCTATACTCAAAATGCTACATCAGATCTTTTGGAGCATGATGATCATATTCAACATAATTTAACTTCCCCAGGTGAGCACTGGGGGAAGTTACACTTAAGTGATAAAACCTGATACATTTAAAATATCACATCTAATTAAAACATGCTTCAAGAGGAAATGCTGTTAATCCCCCCCCCCTCATTTGGCACACCATCACTAGAAACCAATTACAGTAGGTTGCCCACTGCATGACAGGTCATAACTTTTAATTATTAATAATGTCCAGCTCAACAAGGTGTCAACTCCAGTATGTAATCCATTTCTCTTACTTTCTTAGTTATCTCGTAAACATGACTTTGCTTCCTCCTATATATTTTTCATGTCAAAGATTCTACAAAGTACATTTAGTTTACAGCCTTTTTTTATACACCTGAAGCACATAATAACACTGCTAATTGCCTACTTTCGGTAATGATAGCAAATCGCATAATATCACTGACTTGTTCTGAATGTTTAAAATGCAAGGGAAGTCACCTACTGGTAAGATGTCCTCGGCACACAGCTTACAGTGCAGAAGGAAAAGGATGCTTATCACACCCATTTAAGGAGTAACTTCCCAATAACATTAAAGAATCAGATATTTGCTCTTCAATTTTCCCCTTTGGAAATGTCAGTACGACGTGATAAACACAACTGATGACTCCACAGGATTCAGCACAACATACGAAAGAATCTGTAACTGACAGCCCAAACCTCAGCATCCAAGTTTTAGAATAAAAATGCTCACCTCTGCTAGGAAGTCCACTCCACATCCTGCAGGGCTTTCACCAGCTTCCCGAGCAACCAAGTTGGATAAACAAAACTTCCAGGATGTGACCAGGGTAATGCACAGTGCTACAGGGACTTGGCTGCAGCCCTGATTATCCGTGTGACAGCACCACGTTATATCAGTGCCGCTCCAAACCTTCCCAGTTGCTGGCTTATTGCACTGCTCATTGAAAATCCTTCACACGCTGGCAACATTTTAGGGAAGGACAAGCACACTCTGAGTCATTTGTAAAGAAAGCAGAGCAATTTCAATTCTATATCTCCACGCGTGCTGAAACCAGAAGCACTGTCAACGCACAAGTCTGAGGTGGATTTATGCCGAGAAACAGGCAACCTAAGCCTTCATTATCAATGCATGAAATCAGCCACTGTGATCAAATTCAAGCAAACCACAAAAAGCATGTAATTATGAAAGGCTCCACAGATTAGCACCAAACCTTGTGGAATGAAGAATCATCTATCGAAATTGTGTAAATGTTAAAAATAGCCCTGGCTTTTCAACAATAAGCAGGATACAGAAAAGCAATCAGTAGTCTATATTATAAGGACTTATTATCAAGGTTGCAAAAACCAAAATAGCTATAGGTTCCTGGGACTTCTGTACTGACAAATGAAATCACTAGAAGCAACAACAATTATAACCAAAAAAAAAAAAAAATCCACAGATTTGGCACAGATGTCCATTAAAGAGCAAGTCAAATATCCTTTAACCCCTAAGTGCCTGTTTGTGGATTAAAATGATAATAAAAATGTGCAGGGCTCTGTTAACACCAGGGCAAAATACTATCAGTTTTACTCTAGGACAAGTTCTTAAACAATAAAGATTTAAATTTATTCTCTTTAAAGATTTTAACATGCCAAAGAGTATTTTCGACATCATAATCTTTGTTCATTATTTTAAGATAACCTATAGCTCATTAAAACCACATATCCCTGTTTCAGTCACCCCCAAATTGAAACCTTTACCTTTCAGCATCTTCTTCCTTCTGTTACTAAAATGTAAGATGCAAGAGTGGTTGACACAGTCTTAAAAAGGCACAAGGTAGCTACACCCCAGAAAGTATCAGCAGTGACTTGCGATCATAAAATGCAGAGCTTTGACATGTTCATGCAAAGCAAAAAGGACATAAAACACTTACCAAAAAGTCACCAAAAAAAAAAAAAGAAAGAAAAGAAATCCTTAGTAGGCAGTACTAAGAACACATTTAAAGGTCTGTTTAGATTTTTTAAATGGGCTTAGGTTCTCACTAAAATCAGGATCCAATAAAGGCAACGCTTCATCTGGGGATCCTCTGAAAGTGACTGGATTCTCTTCTAGTAATACTACTCTCCCTTAGGGGACACATTTAGTACTGTCAATAGTCTAAGACATCTGTATAAAAATAAGCATATGCCAGAACATACATATACAGAACATGGCATTTAGGAGCAATATCAAATGTGGCACTCCCAGGGTTATCTTCACTATGTCCCTATCTGTAGAGTTGACGACTGTAGAGTCCCCATCTGTAGGATTAGACACCCTTCCTCAGAGACAGACATGGACACACAGGAGTGGATATACAAATGCATATACAAGTGCACGAGTGTGCACATGTTCACATTCTACGTTCCATGTCAGTCTCTGCAATCACCTTTCCTCACTTGAGTTGTATTTATTTTGTGAAGCCCCTGGGGCAACACTTCAGTATATCATGAGAAATGACAGACATCATTGATTTCACAATTGCTCAGTCCCCTCCCTCTCAACTCTTCTTGTCTTAGAAAATACTTCATGTATGATTATGGGATTATTATTATTATTATTATTATTATTATTATTATTATTACAGCATGTGAAGTTCCCTAGTAATACAAATTTAAAATGAAACCAATATGTTGATTATAGATCCTTAATTTTTTATCTTTAGTATCTGAAACATTACTGAATTTAAACATTTTCAGATGCATATACCATGAATTACATAACATCTCCAGTAGGGTCTGGGGCAACAACTGTGTAATCAGAAACATCAGCATTTCTGTAGCAAAACATGTGCATATTCATACTAGCTGGGAGAAATAAACACTATAATTAACCTCACATCAGTTCAGGTCAGGTTTTTCCATCAATATGAATTATAAAATCTTCTGGTTTTCAGAGCTTCTTGGATTTTAGGAGTTTTTGCAGGTAAAAGAATAAGGATGTGTAGAGATGTGTATTTAAACATATAATGCTAAGAACCATGAAATGGTGCCTAAGCAGGTGTTCTCCTGCATGGGAAAGAGATTTTGGTGGGTAGCAATGCTTAGCAGGATGGGCAAAAAAATATAAGGGAAGGTGCTATTAAGACTGAGACATAACAATCATTTATTAATTGCCTACTTTATATCTACTGGCAAAAAATATATTTAACATACACAATTTTGGGCAACTTACCTTAATTCAAAAAAATTAAAAGGAAGAATGCATTTTCAGAGTGAGGCATAAAACACTGGGTTTTCTTAACATTTTCTCATTGTACCCATAAGCAAAACACATAGAATGTTAGACAAATATAACACTGTTAGAAACAAATAATAAGTTTTACCTTATAAGATAAATGTCCCTATTTTATTTGTGTGTGCTATGTACTTCTAGGTATGGGGATTCTTCAAAATCACTTGTAGAAATAAATAGCAATATTCATTATCATCAACATTCAAACTTTAATTTTAAAATCCATTTAAGAAAGAATGTTCCCAAAGAACATGAATATTATGTTGCATTTAATTGGAGTTTATTCTATGAATATATTTAATAAATACATTTTTTAATATTTATTTTTTAGTTATAGGTGGACACAATGTCTTTTTTATTTTTATATGGTGCTGAGGATAGAACCTGGTGTCTCACACATGGTAGGCAAGTGCTCTACCTCTGAGCCACAACCCCAGCCCCAATAAATACATTTTTAAAGTAAGTATATCACAAAACTTTAACAGACCAAAATATGGACTCTGGATGTTAGACCAAGGGCATTTAACATACTAATCAACTTCTGTGTTTTCTGATTGACCCTTGGGATCTAGATTGACCTGGGGAGAAGTCTTCCTATTTCCTGTATAAAGTTGAGTGGAATGTGTAGCTCTTGTCTTAGTATCTAGAATGTGATCACAATGTCATTTTCCTTGAGAAGAAGAAAACTGAATTTATCTGTTCTTTTTTGACAGTATAACACAATTTCACAATTCATTTCTTTAGCAACCAAAATGGTACCCTGATGGTTCAAAGACGTTATTATAGTTTCTACAAGTAACTGACTCTCCAAGAGAGCAGGTATCATATCAGGATTAAAATCAAAATCCCCTGTACCTTTAACATCAAGTCCACATAATAACACATGAACATTCAACATCTATAGGCCAAGAGTTGCTGGATTTGCAAGGCAGGCTCATCAGAGGGCAAACTCTTGAGGTGGGTTGATATAACATGGATGTCATTAAACTCAGAACATAAAACATAAAACATCTAGCCCTCCCAGCTCCTTCAAACTCTTCATGTAACCAAAGGAAGGGCAAACATGATTCATGGTTGACCCAAGAATTATCTCCAGATAAACCACTCATGCCAAGAATGAACACAAACCCCATGGCGAGTTGTAACATTCATCAGGGATGCCTAATTTGGTGCAGCCTCCTTGGCTACGATGCTGAAAATAGAGCATTTATGTGAAGAAAGTTGGTCAGTCAGGGCAACAACACATTCATTCCACAGTGGAAATAAATAATAAATTTTATGTTTCCATTTAACTGGTTACCAAAAGCTTTACTCCCTAGAGAAAGATAACACTCCTATTCCAAGGAAACATCAAAATTTTAAGAATACCTTTGGTGATTTAAATCAATCACTCACCAAATTCTTTGCCATAACTTTTAAATTCAATTCGCTCACTAAACAATGCCAATATTTAGTTTCCAAAATCTAAGGCATGATTCCTGATGTGAAGCTACCCCTATCTTTTGGTAAATATGATATACATAAATGTTCATAATCCAAAGCATTCTTTTTAAATTTATTTTTTAGTTACAGATGGATGCAATACCTTTATTTAATTTATTTATTTCTATGTGGTATTGAGGATCGAACCCAGTGCCTCACACATGCTAGGCAAGTGCTCTACCACTGAGCCACAACCCCAGCCCCCATTCCAGTGCATTCTTAAAGCACAAGACTATTCCTCACTCACTGAAAAAGGGTCAATCATTCCTTTTGACTCTCTCTTTTTTTTAAATTCAAAGCCATTCATATATTGATCCCTTAGAGTTTTCAACTCTTAGTCAACATCCTTGTCTAACATTTTTTTTTTTAACCACATGTACAGAATAGGGAATTGTTTTACAATACCTTTTTCAGGTCTATTTCAGGAATTGTTCTGACACCATCCAAATGGCCAGGACTCTGTCTCAAAGTTAAAGCATTTTGGGGATCTGGAATTAAACTTGAGCATTCCTTCTATTTCTAAATTGCTCTATTCCCATTCACAAGGAACTTCAATCTCAATATGCTCTATAAAGACCTGGGTTTGCAGCTCAGTGGTAGAAAGCTTGTCTTGCATGTATGCGGCACTGGGTTTGATCCTCAGCACTACGTACATAAATAAAATAAAGGTATTGTGTCCATCGACAACTAAAAATTTTTTAAAATATGCTGTATAATACAAACCCCAACTAAATTCATTTAGGGGGAACGGAGGTGGGATACCTACTCTATCCTTTCTTGGAGGAACAGGGTCAGGATTTTCTATAATACTTGGAATCTAAACAGTATGGATTTTGGTTAAGTCAAAGAATTGGAAAAGTCCACTGATATTCCTTGCATCATCACTGGGTCTAAATTACTACAAGTGACAATTCTTGGGCCCTCTCAACGGGAACTGAGATTTATGCTAAGAAAAACAGATGCCTTCCTTTCAAAGCCCAAGTTGATTATATTTTGACCATGATCTTTTCTCCTTTCAAGTTTATATTTTCGTGAAAAAATCACAGGACGTCATATGCATTCTACCCAGTATATAGAAAGTATAATAATTATTCTAAAAAAGGAGTTTTATACATTTATAATTAAGAAGCCTGTGGATAATAACATTTATTGTAAATAATGTAACCCACCTGCCTCACACTGAAATCACTCATCTAACAAACTTACTGGTAGAAACTTAATGTACTTCATCAACGATTTGTTATACTTTCACTCGGGCACTTATATTTTGCAAAAATCAGATTTCTTGGTTGAATAAATGGCAAATTGAAAATGAAGGAAAAGCAAGCATTTAAATGTGTTTCTGGGATGCAAGTATAGCATGCACAAGGCTCTGGGTTTGATCGCTAGCACCATAAGAAACAAAAATGAATGAATGAATAAATGAATGAGTAAACTTTTTTCTATTATAAAAATAAAAGACATTATCATATTAATGGATACTAGCCCTATCTCTGCATCTACCACACAAATCGGCATCATTTAAAATTTATGTTCTTTCTTAATACCTTTTAAAATGGACTAAAATTTTTCCATACATGGGACAATATGTATATATTTAAGTAGTGACTTTTATTCCAGAACACTGGAGAAAGACCTCTCCTATCCATCCCTATATATAAACACACTTTCTGTCTCCCTTATAGATTCTGTTTAATGCACAGAAGATGCTCTAAGCATCTGTCAAATGAGCATGTTCCAGTCCAGACATGCATGTCATACATACCCTCACCCTTTTGTAAGGTATTTCTTTGCTTCCATATCTATTAGTAAGTTCCACCAAAATGTTGAGGTGGAGATGAGGAAAAAAAAAAAAATATCTTACTTTCAGTAGACTTGTGGCACCATCTTGTGGTAGTTCTGTAGCATTGCATCTTCAAGTTTAAAAAATTTTCGAAAATGGAAATGCATTCAAGGATAAATTTAACATTTTAAATATACATGAGATTCAGTGTGGAATTTTGAGTGGTGTGCTTAAAACTCCATACACAAGGGCTGAAGATGTAGCTCAGTGGTAGAGTATTCGACTAGCATGCACAAGGCCCTGGGTTCAATCCCCTACACCGTCAAAAAACAAAAAGCCAAAAAAATTCTCTCTCATACACACACATTTTAATGATTATAATATCAAAATATAATATCAAAACTCTGACCCTAAAAGCTGTTTAATAGTAGTAACTATTTCTTGAATGTAGAATGAAGATCAGAGTCCATTAGGAGTTGGGGGGAAACAACAGAGGATCTGAAGGCATCAAAAAGAAGCACAGACCATGGCAGCCAAGAAAACAGCAGGACAGAAATGCTGCAACTGAAAAGAAAAACATCTTCTAATCTTGTTCTCCATTCCCATTCCAACACATCACCTCTACTTCCTGCTGTATAATATCCCAGGCTTTCATCACCATTATCTTCGGCCACCCAAAATGCCCTCAACTTAAAATCTATTCGAGCTCAATTTAAAATTTGAAAAGCCAAGTAAAAGATGCCATCTCTCAAATGGAGGCAGTTTATTTCCCCACCCTTTGAATTTAAGGTGGCCAGTGACTAACTAGCTCTGACCAAAACGAATGCAGTAGCTGCAGCTTCAGCCTTGACTGTCTTAGAACGATCCTCTGTGATTCCATGTAAGGAAGCCTGGTTTAATCTCCTCCAAAAGCAGTCTGCTGGTCAGAAGGATCCAGGCTCCACCTGCTAGATGTATGAATAGGCATTCTGCCAGTGAATCTGCTGCAGCTGCAAGAATGGTTCCCCTGTATATCCAGGACAAGAACAACTAGCTGAGCCCAGCTCAACATTTTGACCTAGAGAAGCATGATTCAATTAAAACATTGTTTGAAAACCTATTTCTAAAGTCTTCTGCCTACCTTCTCAAACCCACAAACTTCTGTGTTTCTTTTCAATTCTCTCGATTCCATCCACATCTCTGTTTTTCGAATACTTCAAGCTTTTTCTTAACTTGAGATTCTGGACAGTCTCTTCTCTTCCTTTGGATTACTTTTCTCCGCTCTCTCTGCATGACTAACTCCCTTTTAAGTCTTAAAATTTCAACCTTAAAGACAGTTATGAATTCCTTTGGAATTCATTGAACGTAAAAGAAAATGGTTATCCTTCCTCCTTTAGATGCTTTTGCATCTTTGTCCAAAATCAATTTGGTACATGCATATGGATCTATTTCTGGGTTCTGTTATTTCCTTTGATCTCTATTTCTCCATTAAAATCACACCATCGTTTAGTTTAGCTATGTAGCAAGACTTAAAATAGGTAGAGATTCCTCCTGCTTTGTTCTTTGTCAAGATTTTTTTTTTTAAGCTACTCTAGGAACTGTGCTTTCCCACATAAATTTTAGAATAAGCTTGCTATGTCTGGGGGAAAAAAAAGATCCTTCTGGGATTTTGACAGAAATTTCAAGAAAACCTACAGATCAATTAGGGAGACAACATTTTAATTATGTTGAGCTCCAATTTGTAAACATGGTACATCTCTCCATTGAGATCTTTGGGGATTTTTTTTCCTCATTGTTTTGTGATTTTTTTAGCCTACAGATCCTGTACATGTTATTATTTTTTAATGCATATCTGAGTATTTCATTTTGTTGTGAGTTGTTGTAATTGTACTGTTTTAAATTTTGATTTCCAAATGCTCATTTTTAGTACATAGACAAATGATTGATTTCCTGTGTTATTTCTCTTTCTTGCAAACTTGCTGAATTCGTTTAACATTCTTAGAATTCTTTTGTAGATTCTTTGGGATTTTTATATTGACCATAATGTCATCTGCAAAAAGAGAGTTTATTTCTTCCTTCCTAATCTATATGCCTTTTATTTTTCTTGCCTTATTACAGTGTGTAGAAATTCCAGTGCTATGTCAAGTAAGAGGCAAGAGTGGACATCTTGCTCTAAATCTTAGAGGAAAAACATTCAATCTTTTATCATTAGATACATTAGCCATAGGGTTTTGCAGATTCTCTTTATTAAAATGAGGTAACTTTATGCTAGGTTTTCTCAAATGCCTTTTGATAAAATTACTGTATCACTTAATATATCATAAAAGTTCTTTTTTGTTTGTTGATATATTGGATTATTTATTTTCAAATGTTGAACCAGCCTTGCCTACCTGGAATAAATCCTCTTGGTCATAATTTTTTCATACATTGCTAGATTCAGTTTGTTTAGATTTCACTGAGAAATGTTGAGTCTAACTTCATAAAATACAGTAATTTATAGTTCTATTTTTCAAAAATTATCTTTGTATTTGTTATCAGAGAAATATGGGACAATTTTCGGTAGTTTTCATATACATTGTTTCCTTCTGAAAAGTCTGTGCAGAAGGCAGAAAATTTTCAGTATTAAACAATAAAGAAGATGGGCATAGTGACCAGTAATTCCAGAAGTTCTGGAGGCTGAGGCAGGAGGATCAGTAGTTCAAAGGCAGCTTCAACAACTTGGTGAGGCCCTAAGAAACTCAGTGAGACCCTGTCTCTAAATAAAATTTTTAAAAGGGTTGAGGATGTGGCTCAGTGGTTAAGTGTGCCAGGTTTCAATCCTCAGTACAAAAAAAATAAAAATACCCTATCTGCAAATATGGTTACATATGAGGTCATGAGGTATTGAGGATTAGGATTATATAAATATATATTTATATTTATATTTTGAATGGAGACACAAATCCACCTATGATGTTCTCTAAAGCCAAGCAATGGGTACAAAAGTGGCACTGGCATTTTGTTTCCTAACCAGGTGCTTTCTTCATAAGTGAACTTGCTACCTTTACTGCCTCAGCAGGGAAGAGAAGTCACCACAGCTGACTCCACCCTCTATATGCCGGGATCCCCTCAGATCTAAGTTCTTAAGATGGATTCCAACTATGCCCTCAAGCCCCAATAATTGGTATATACGAAAATCAAGGACACAATCTCACCGGGAGTATCACAGTGTAGGAGAAAAAAAGCACATATTGTTGAGGAATGGAGCATTTTGCTACCAGCCAGGGATAAACTGGAAGATGAGTATATCTCATAAAGGACTCCCAATGCCTAAGGAACTGGTTAGGAACATCAATGAACACTGAGACAGCCAGGATAGTAATCATCAGCCAGAAGAGCATTTGTCAAGACCATAATAAGGTAATCACCACCCCTCCATTCCTAAGCAGTTCCCTACTGTGTGGGCTGAACAGCAGGCTGAGGCAGAGACAGAGTGAGAGCGACTGTGCCCAGGCCTCTATGCTCCAGGGTCCATGTAGCCAGATCTTAATTTGGCAATGAGATGGATGCTTTATAAATAGAAATGAATCTTCTACATCGAGGAGTCCTGAATATACAAAAGTGAGAAGTTATGGGCTGAGAGTGTGTTAGGAGAGTTGCTACCAAGCAGGAAATAGAAATTTGATAGATCAAAAGTATGAAAAGTGAATGGAAAAAAAAAAGTCAACATCACAGTTGCTCCTCATTGAATCAAGATTCAAAACAATGGATAAGGTGCGCACGCGCAGGTAAGCACCAAGCTAGACACACGTTAGTTCCTGCCATTTGCCTAGCATGTTATCATAGACCATTTTCCCCATCACTGGGCATTCTTCAGAAATATGATTTCTAATGATTATGTTGTCCATAGACATTTGAACTCAGATTCCATTCAAACTTCTACTTGGACTATGTACTCTCGGATTCATTTTTAATCTAATACTAATGATATTCTTAATATGTAAACATAGGGACAGTCCCTAATAATAAGTAAACAGAAAATGAAAAATAACTTTTCCCTACTGTTAGTATGTATCATATATAAGTTCCTTTACATTCTTTCACAATGCTGAGTATTGATTGAGAAAATGGTTTGATCATGTGAAATTATATCAGGTAAAACGAAATTGGGTTTGGCTTGAAGTACAAAAATTATTTCTTTGTAACACACAGGCACACAATTTTCATTGGTGCTCGATGCGGATCATGCCCAGTGTAACTTTACAAAATCAAGAACCTTGCAGCAGCACCAAGTGGAATTTCAACAGATGGCTTCTCTGTATCACCTCCCTTCAAGTTGAGGCCCTATGACCAGAGCAAACACTCAGTCAAGTGGAGTCTGGAACCCCTGTGCCACTTTTAGAAGGAAGCTTCTCTTGGCCTTCCACCCAAAACCTGGGTAGAGGGCCCTCCTTTGGGGAAATCTTCACCAAGGGTAACTTGATTTCACAGTTCTCCTGAGTTCTGTCACTGTGAAGCTACCCGGTGACAGGCAATCAGAAGAACAAGAGCTACCCAAGGATAAGATACAGCACTGGAAAGCTTTGTTTGAAATTCAGGGCAGATGCAGGAATGTAAAGTACCTAAGCCTCTGACTTTGCCCAGCTGACAAGAAAAGGGTGGGAGGAAAGTGAAAATGAGGGCAGGAGCTCAGGGCAGGCCTTGTGGGTCTGGCTGTGCCCGGTCCTACTGTCAGAACGGCAGCGGCACACTGCTGGCAACTCTGTAAAACAATATGACAAGTCTAATGTGCAAGATTAATACTCCCTTCCTGCATCTTGGGATGTTATAAATAAAGCTGTAGCTTTTAATACACTATCAAGTACTGCACCACCCAATAGAAAGGAGATAAAGAAAACTCTCAGGAAAGTCTAATTTTGCATAGAGGGGGAAAATTGATATCACAGATCCATTTTAAACACATTCCAAAATATATTAAGGGAATGTTCACACCCGATGGGGATACAGGAAGTCTGCAGTCCAATATAGAAACTCTGTGTGGGGTGGAGAGAAAAGGAAAAATAAAGAATATGTTGAGAGGGGACAAACAGCTCCTGGATTTTGCCTGTGGGGACAAGGGTATATATATATATATATATATATATTTTTTTTTTTTTGTAGTTTCAATTGGAAGATGTCTTACTCTATACCCTTCATTTTCTGTAACAAAACCATTTGTCCCGGAAGTAAAGGGAAGCCTGAGGCTCTCCTTCCTACCTGTGCTGGTGTTGGGGCTGGGGCTAGCCAGCAGTGTCCCCGAGCTCTGGGCTGGAAGCGGGGGCTGCCCATCGCTCAGCTGCTTCACCCGTTTGCGATGGGATTTGCCGTTGTAGTGGACCTGGGCCTGGGCTGCAGAGTTCAGCTGGATGTTGCACACCTCACAGAAGGAGAACAGAATTTTCTTTTTCTCTTTACTTAACTGGTCCTCAGGCCTGTCGGTCTTAATCCCCCTTTCTTCAAAGCCCCGTAGAAAAGCTGCCATATTCATAATTCCATCTTCAAGATGGTACTTCATACCTGGAAAATAAAACAGTACTAGTGCCTGTGAATTCACATGTAGCTTCTTATCTTCTGGCAAGTCTATAATTAGTTTTTAATAGTATGGGTTAGGTTAAAAGAGCTATTCAGTGGTCACGCCTAGAAAGAACTTGAGCACATGCAGTCTTGAACATGAGTCCCCTTGTCTGGTGATACCCCATCCTCCTTCTTTCTCCCATCACCTCCTGATCTTTTTTCCTATCAGATCTTAGCTAGCACATCACCTTCTCCAGGGAGCCTGATCTGGCCCTGGAGGCAAGACAGGGCCTGATTATATGCTCATAGAGCTATGTGACCTTCTTTGATAGCACTTATCTCAGTGTGCATTTCATATGCATCTGTGCAATTACATGGCTCATGTGTGTCCTGCCGGAGTATCAGCTCTGTCAGGGCAGCCTAGAACTGCACCTTTTATATAATAGGCACTTGAATGTCTGTTGAAAGAAGGATGTAATAGATGTTATGAACCCAGAAATTGTGTAAAAAAAAAGCATATGCATAGACACAAATGTACACATATATAATCCATACATGGCTGCTCACATGCAAAGAGACATATGGCCTAACTGGGGGTAACAAAAACCAAAACAGCACATCTACTACTTACATTGGGTTGTGTTCTAAAACCCCTTTTTTAAGTCGGTTGATAGGAAATTGTGCATATTTTCTTATAGATTTAGAAAAACAAATTGCTTTTAGGTTTCCAGATCAGCCCATAAACATCAATTTAATCTTCGATGAACTTGAAATGTAGACCATCTGAAATACAAAATAATAGAAATGCAATATTATAGCCAACTGGTACCTGAAAAAGTAAAACAGTAGATGTAATTTTATTCTTAAGTTCTGTTTTTTTTTTTTTCTTGTACTTACTTAGATATGTTTATAGGGATGAAAAACTTCAAAGGGAAGTTTTCAGTGCCTGGAGACCCTCGAGTGATAAAGATTGCCTTGGTTTTTTATTTGGTTCAATTCTACTTTAAAACAGATTATTTCTGATTTTAGTTGATACCAGGATGACCATCATTAACATATGATCAGTGTGATTATGACCAAGTTTTTAGTTCTGAATTTGAACAAAGAGAGAGAGACACTCTCCAAGAAGACAGGGGTGTGCCACAGGGCAAAGATGTCAAGAAGAACGGGCTCAGGGGCAGATTCTTCACCATGAACATGAAGATACATGAAGATATCTCCATGTTTGCAACCAGACACCTGATCTGCAAAACATATCTGTCTCACATAGTACTCTACCTTACCATCATTTTAAGGCCACAAAACTTTCCAAATAAATCTATTTCTTTCAGCTTTCCACAAAGGCAGTTTTCTTCCTTAAAATCTACTTGAGCTATGCATAAGTCAGGTTTAAGCAAGTCTTATAGCTAAGCTGGAGACAATAATCCAGTTATTATTAAAATGTGATTTTGAACTACACATATATATTTTTATTTCTGTTCCTTAAATCCAAAACCTCATAAAACTTCAGGAAATACCAATGCCATAAAAAAGTTATGTTCAAACATATTATTGTAGCTGCTCAGAAAATGTTAAAATATATTATAAAATTTAACTGAACTGATAAACATAATTTTTATAATGGGCTCCTTGCTATTACTATGCTCCATCTAGAAAATGAATCCACTGTAAAACTAGGAAAACCAGCAACTTATAACCTTGCAAACTAGGTCATGTCCCATCTTTTACTCAATCATTGAAACCTAAGTGTTACATTTCAACTCAAGCAACCAGGATCCTTGACTCAGCTGAAGGCTATTGACACTTTCATCTGAAAACTGAACCTCTCTGGAGGCATGTGGCCCTGCCCATGTTGTGAATCAATAAACAGTATTTCACAGAGACAGGACACACATCATAATGTTCCACTTTTAATTTGAAAAGTAAAAAAAAAAAAAAATACTCCTTTGTATTATCTTACAAGACATAAAATCAGCTTACCTCTACTTTTCAGGCTGCTGTTTGTCATAGAAATAATTTATATTTTTAAATTTTAAATATACAAAAAGTAAGTTAAGAAACTAAAAAATGAAATGAGTGGCTATTCCTGAATTATCCTGCAATCTCTTCAGGATATTAGCACCCTTCATCATTTTTCATCCCTATTTTACATTCTCCCAGAGTACCCTCACGGATGACCCCCAAGCCTCCACCATCATGTTCATGGCCACTCTGAAGGAGGATCATATAACATCCTGGGTGGACTGTGCCCACCAAGTCCCCACTTATGAGTCCTAGTTCTGGCTTTCACTACACCTCCTCCCCCTTTTACGAGAAAAAATAAGGCCAGCTCCCATTAACAGCCACTTGCAACCAGAGTATATTTAGTTACAGAGGTCTTGAAAAAAGGACCTAGAGGTGCAGAGAGGCAAGATATCAGTGTCTCAACATCCACCTTTGGCCTGAGATGATATAATTTCTATGTGTAAATGCAATAACATTTATAATGTCAACTTTCTGGCTAAGGGGAAGATAACAGCAAGTTAAGTGGAATAAGAAAGAAAAATCTCACTTACTATTTTAAAGTTCTTTATCAGACTACCTCAAATTGCATGTTTCACTTGCATGGTGCAGATGGACCTTTAGGGGTGCCTGATTTTAAACAGAGCTGTAAGCAGCATTCTGCTTTGGATTGTCCAGAAGGCTTCTCTGAGGGTAAGAAAAAGCAGCACAAGTGAGCCCAGTACTCTCTGTGTGCTTTTTGTGTTATTCTAGAAGATGAGATGGCAGCGTCTTCGCATCCGTGAGAGAATAAGATATATTAGTTAAAATGAAGGACTTGGAAAATTTAAGTCTTTGAGTTGCTACCTTTGGGGAAAAGAACTGGCTCCAAACTGGATGATCAGTGCATATCTGAAGGAATCATTTTAGGAAGCAGTTCACTTCTCTAGACCAGCCTTCGCCTGCCAAGTTACCCAGTTGCTTTTAGAACAACTTGAAAATAACAGGAAATTGATTCTGAGGTAAAAGCATCTCTGTCACACACATAGAGAAATACATTCTTGGAGTGACCACATCTGGTGGAGAACATGGAAGGAGACTGGGTCACTTCTATGTAAGTGTGAAAAGGCTCTTCCCGGATTTATGATCTCATTCCCCAACTCACATCAATCAGTTTCATTCACTTCCCATTCATTCCCTAAACCTTATCTGTGTGGCCTGCAACTCCTTCCATGTTTAGTGCTTCTCTTTGAGAAGTCGCCCATATTACCCTTCCTCATCTCCAAATCCCAGGCAACCCTCTCCTCTCTCCTTTCTTGAAATCCTCATGATGCTCCCTTGCCAGGGTCTCTTCCTACCCCCGCACTCATAAAGCATTTAATTCATATAGCCAGCATGATATGCAACCCTTGTATTATTGTTTTAATTATTTGTATAGCCTTATTATATTTATATAATTTTTCTTATTTTACTCACTTATTTCAGCGTTTATGGACTGTGCAGACAAGGAGATACATGCCAGAAAATGATACAGAACAGGGTGGGGTGGGATGCCAGCCTGGAGAGACCCTAAGATTCCATGAGAAATACAGAGCAGCAAACAGGAATTACAACAGGATGCAGTGAGTACTTGGGAAAAGTCTGTATTTTTCCCCCTTGCTAGATGTCAAGCTCCTTGAGAATAAGAACTATGCTTTATTCATCCCTGTATCACCAGCATCTAAGATTGTTTTTAGTACAAAAAAAAAAGATACTTAATAATTATTGGCTGAATAAATAAACGCTTGTGTTTTTTAGTGCATATATGTATGAGTGTGTGTGTCTGTGTGTGTGTGTGTGTGTGTGAATGTGTGTTTGTAGCACTGATTGTGAACACAGTAACCAAACCAATGTTTTAAAAAACAAAGCTTCAAATTCTGTCAAGGTAGGTCGCACACTAACAAGGGCACACCTGTACCAATGTCCACATGGCATCGGCTCTTTTGTGTGATTAACCTTCACAGAGAATAGAGCACAGGGTGTTCTGGGAAGGTGTGGACAAAAATTCATGAAGATGGAAACAGTGAAGTGGAGAACATTGGGGACATTGGTGTTGATTCTTGCCCACCTTACTGTGTCGCTCATACCTCGTAGTGAGGGACTCCTAAACTTCAACTTCAGTGGACATTAAAAAGTTGAGTTGCTAGGTATGGGCCACAAACAACTCCCTTCCCTAAAACAGAGTTTTGAATAAAATCAAGAGATTAGTAAAGCGTGTTAATTTTGCCACGTTTCCATATTTATATCACAATAGGATCCAGATGCAAGAGGCTATATTTGATTCAATTTAGCCAGACAGTCATTTATAAAGAAAACATAAAATAGTGCACTATCCTTGCCCTATGGTGGCTAAAAGAACATACAAAGTAAAGAACTTAAAAGATGAAGAGCTTATAATAAAGCAGAAGAAGCACTCTTTTTGCATTATTCTGCATTATTTCAGGGAAGTGTAACTATGGAGTACTCCTTGCATAATAGTCCCCAGGGAACTATGGGCATACTTATAGAGCATTTTAGCTTTATTGTACTGGATTTAATTTAGGAGTACTCTGGCCTAGTTTGAATAACAAGAGATCTTGACACTACTGGCTAAGACAAAATTGACATTCTAATGCTTCTAGTAGTTCATTTTCCTTGATGAAGACTCAGCTTTGGGGGCACACATCTCCTCTGTTTGGGGGAAAACATCTTAAAGGATCTTTCTATTTTCAGAAGAAAAAACAAGGACTCTATTCTGCATGAAGAACCTGGGGTGAACACAGTTCCAAGGATGTTAATCTCCCTCCATAATTACATGAAAAAAAAAAAAATCCTCACTATGGCACAGTTACAGCTCTGCAAATTATCTTTTCTTTCCTAAAATATTTCTTTTCTGTAAGTAAATTTAAACTGTATTGCCCCTGAAAATTTTTGTTAGATCCTGGGAGACAAATCTTTCCTTGTCCTAGTAGTTCCTGCAGAATATTGGTAGACACTGGAAGGCAAAGGGAGGATGCAGACCATCTTACCTTAGATAGAATGGCCTGGAACTGCTAAAGCTCACCCTGGACTATATTATATAGTGACTTATATTTGGCGTCATTCTGGGTTGAATAAACTCAACTTTGGGAAAGTACTCTTTTTTCCTGAATTATCATTAGGAATACAAGGAAAGATCACACTTCTATGGCTGGGTATAGGAAAGAAGACTGATGAGGGGAGGAAATAGACTCTCAGAAGAGTAGGCCTCAGACTATCTCTGGGTCTAGGAGAACAGGAGGCCTATGATCCAGATATGAGAGTCTCATTCCAGGCATTCTTGAAGTGGGGAGATAAACAAACCCCTGAAACATGGTGCCGGCCTGAAACTGAGATATATGGAGGGTGTGCACTCTGTATTTAGTAACAATTGTGGATTTCCCCACTTGCACACCTTTGTGCCCCTTGAAAACTTTTCCAAGATATTGTCAAAATCATGCAAGCATCACAGTTGATCTTCCTATTACTGTGGGTCAGTATGCAAGATTCTGGAATGGCATCTGGGGTGAAGACCATATATGGGAGAGTAGCATGAATGGGCTAAAGGATGCTAGTGATCAACAAAAGAGAAAGGTGGTGATCCAGGACTAGGAAGCTGGTAAAGAGGTCACACAACAGCTGTCTTGGGATATCTCAGGGATTCAAAAAAATGCATACAGTGGGCAAGCTGATAAAATACTGGAATTTTTGCATCAAGCAGGGTGGAGATTTGAACTATTTTGAATTAGGTAATATGGTGGATAAATAGGCTAAGACGTTTGAGTTACCTAGATTTAAAGAAAACAAAATTGTTATTCTCTCTATTATAGATCCAAAGCCATCCAGGTGTGTAGCATTTAGAAGTTGTTGTATAAATCTTTGATAAAATAACTGCTATAATTAATTCAGCTGTAGTTCAGTTTTAGTGAAAAGCAGCTAGTTAATTTGGCCTTGGCCTTCAGAAGGCCCAACAGTTGAATGTCTACCTTGACTAATGTCTTCACTGGCACCTTTGATCTTTGAAGTCCTCTGAGTTCCCATTGTGTGCAAATAATATAACATTGTCACTAATGAGAACATGCAGTCTATCTCACTAGTAATACCATAATGTAAATTTCAATTATATATGTGCATTTCAGCTAAAACTAGGATTGATTAAATCCTTGTATGCTCAATACATTAAGATTAGCAAAAGGAAAAATGTGTTTCTTATTACAAGTATAAAATAATATAATGATTAATGTTAATTATGAAAACTATTAATTTTATGTAAGAAGCAAATACTAAAAAAAATTTAATCAATTAAACAGAGAAATCGATTGAAACTAAATTTAATAAATACTCACCTCAAGTTACAAATATTTAGAAACAGTTAAATATTTATACCATAATTACAATCTTTGGAGAACTGTGTGATATGCAAGCTTTCACAATATTAAATAAATAACCTTTCAGCACTATATTTAATCTTTATTTGTTTAATTTCATTATGGCATGAACCTTTCTAGAAAAAAAAATTCTATTTGGGAATTCTTCTCATCTTTTAAGAATGAATCAAAAGCAAAAGACCAGCTTTGCCACCTTAAAATTATTATCCCAAGGGGATAGCTAAATAACAGAAATTCATGATAAAATTTTCTATTTCCATATACCAAGAGTTATTTTGATGGTAGAATTAGACTTTATTCTTGTCCAAATATTGATCTTAACACAGCTTTTAATATTTACCTAAAATGTATATATGGTACACCTCCAGCTGTAGGAAACAGAAATGCTGATTGGCTGAGCTACATGGTCTTCTTTCTAATGAAGCCATCTGGATTCCACCTGCCCTCTGTCCTCCCTGACAAAGCAGTGCAGCTGAGACAGCAGCAGAGCACAGCAGAGAAAGCTTTAAAACATCACTGAGTGTGAAGACCTGACCAAGGGCAGACGTTGCAGCCTTTATCCTGCCACTGACATTGCCAGAGCAGACAGGCAACCATGAACGTTTTCCCAAGAAAGTGCTGGTACCATGCCAGCAAGTCAACAGCTAAGTCTATTCATTTATTTTTATTTTTATTTTTGCAGGGCTGGGAATTAAACCAAGGGCCTATGCAGTCTAGGCAAGTGCTCTACCACTGAGCCACACCCCAGCCCCAAACAGCTAAGTCAATATTCATCCTAAACATGGCACATACTAACTTTACAGAAATAATTTAGCCACATTGGGGTCTCACTCCTGGGATACAGGGACCCCAGGAAAAGAAGACATGGGCAAGACCAGGGAATGTTAGGTAACTTTTAAGGTACTGGTAGTCATTGTCACTAACACCTTTTAGTTGGAAAAGAATCAAGGACCACCTAAAACCACCTCATTCTTCTAAAACCTGGAGATGGTGGTATAACAGGTTTTGTTTTTGTTTTGTTTCATTTTTCTCACTTTCTGACCATTTCAAATATTACTGGGAAAGATTTTCTTGTATATGTATCTTTATGCATGTCTACGGTTATTCCCTTAAGATAAATTTTGAAAGTAAAATTCATAGGTTCACTTTTAATACATATTGCCAATTTGACCTCTAGATAAGCTGTACAGATTTATACTTCTATCAGCAGTGTATGCGAATGTTTATTTCCCACTCTGGCAATACTGGGGAAGCTGTTTAAAGAACTCAGTCAATCTGACAAGCACAGCATGTTTTTAAATGTACTTTTTTGCCAACATAATTGGGCAGTTTTTCATATGCATATTGACCATGTATCAAGTGAATTTTGTATACATGACCTTTGCTTTTTTTTCCCTTCTTTTTCCAATTGAAACTTGTCTCCCTGACTGATTTTAAGGAATATTTTTTGTGTATTAAACACACTAGTTCTGTCTCTCATACATTACAGACATTCCCTAAGTTAGTTCACCTTTTCGTTTTGTTCATAATGATTTTTGGATGCACATTTTACTTTTTAATTTCTTTCTTTTGTGTGTTTGTGGTTCTGAGGATTGAACTTAGGGCCTCACTCATGCATTCTAGGCAAACACTCTACCACGGAGCCACATCCCCAACCTGTACATTTTATGTTTAATATATTCAAATCTATCCACCTTTTCATTTCTGACCTTTCTCTTAAAAAAAGTAAAACCCTTCTCTTCCCATATTGTATAAATTCTTAATTATTAAATATGATTTTGTAATTGGCATTATAATTTTAAACATGATACATAGCCGAAAAGACATGGAAGTGTAGAAGCCTAAAACCCAACACAATGTCCCTTAAGGGTGCTAAGGATTTATGGGACAACTGTATCAATTGTTGTAACTACTGGGTGGGTACACGGTGAGATAATCAGGAGGGGGTAAGACAACAAAAAAGATTCTTGTTAGACAGCAGTAAAATATTCCTTCCTAAAGACTGTTGTTATACACTGTCCTCCTCTCCAAACTGCTGAAAGAGACTGGGCTGAGCCTGAGTGACCATTCCCATGTATTCTTGTCAGAGGCAGGAGGGCTGCACTACCCAGCTTCTCTCCCAGAGCTCCGATTCCAGAGTTGCTGAACACACATTCAGTAAATAACATCCATCTGGCTTTTCCAGCAAATTTCTCCCTTTGCTTCACCCACAAAATCTGGATAGTAGAGGTTTGTCTATTTTACTGTTCTAAAAGCCAGAAGACGAATTGCTATGAAACCCTGAGCAACTGTCAGATAAAGGAATGGCTCCATAATTAATTCACTGAAACAAATCTTAGGTATCATTTATCACATGTGTTCTTTCAAAAGTCACAGAAGTTGCATTAATTGTGCAGCAAAGTTTTGACATCAGAACATCTCTGGATGTTCAAATACAGAGAAAGGAATGTAAGTTTTCCTATATGCTTTTTCAGGTTAGAAAGTGTAACTTTTAACAGAATATGATTTTCATTTTCTTCCTCTGTTATAAACTTGACCTGGAAGAATTGAAAATGCAGTGCTTTAAGTGAAAACACACACACACACAATAGTTAACATGGAGGCATCAGTGGGTCTGAAACCAGTACCTTCTGTGAGAAATTTTGTCTGGTCCTTTGGCAAGTTCTTATCTTCCCCTTGTAGTTACCCTATTGCAAGCTACTTCCACTAATAGGGAACAAAGACAGATTTAGACAAGGGATGGTGTTCTCCTGGGTCAAAATATACAGCAAGTGTAACATGCTCAAGCAACATGAGGAGAAAATAGCCATTTTTTAAAACTCTCTTGAGAATTTAGAACAGCAGGTCAAGATTCAAAGCTGGCAGCTTCATTGTGTCTGATGTGGCCGCCAGGAAATGACCCACAAGCTTTGTTGGAGAAATTAATCCCAAAGGCAGTACAGTCAGAGGATGATCCAATGACTGAGAAGAAGGTCAGGTATGTAAAAGACAGTGATGGGAACAGGCCAGAACAACTCAAATATCAGAGCAACTAAGACTGTCAGACATCTAATTGTGAGAATCAAAATCAAAAGCTGGTCAGAAGAGCAAAGGAAAAAAATGCCTTGTTGAAAATCAGGGTCCTAATGGTCCCAGGGCAACACCAACTGTTCAAATTGCACACAGAAGAGGATGCCCCTGTGACCTGCTCACTGTCATCCACCACTGCCAGCCGAAATCCATTTGAAACAAAGAAGGCAGTAAAGAGAACCCAGAAGGGAGCTGTGTGGGACAAGAGTCTGATGACAAGTTGATTCTGCTTGAACTTTTAATTTATTGCCATTCCTGACTACCTGTTCTTTCCATATTGATTTTCCTTTAAATGGCCTTTTGCCCTTTAAAAATTGATCTTAAAAAAATGATTCTTTGCCAAATATCTCCACCGCTTGATGACATTTAAAATCTTTACATTTTTGCTTTCCCTGTGAAAGGGATGACTGACTTTGACTTAAGTCTCTTGTAGGAACAAAATTTGAAAAATAAGATTAACAAATTTATTGTTGCTCAAGTATAATTGCCATATTTATTCTATAAAATGTTCATGAAGTACACTCCCTAATTATTTTTAGATAGGTTCTTAATCTCAAAGTTAGAAGTTGTTAAAAAAATCACTCTAATTTACACTCAAAAAAATAAATAAATAAAAACCTTAAAGAACAGCTTGCATACAATTTGTTCAGCCACTCTAATAAATCCTAATATCTACTGGTGACTGCATCAATCTGTAGAGCACTTTTATAATTTTTAAATACATAAATGTGTATGAGATACTTTCAGTTTATAGGCAACAGGCACCAACCATCCTACCCACCTAGGATTGTGGAGAAGGTGACTGGCAAGATGGGGCGATACATGGGCTAGACTGTATTTGCTATTTTGAATTCCTGGGACACCACATTCATATTGACAAGTGAAATTCATGTGGTATTGCACCACAAGGAAAAACGGAGAGAGGACTGCAGAGAATTTTGAAACAAAGCATCCAATAACCCCCATGAACGTCTGTCTGTTGAAAATGCACTGAAGCACCCATGAAGCTCTCTCTTCTTTCTCTTTCACCTCAGTGACCCAGTTGAGGAATGCAAAAGATACTAAAGCTCTAAACATGTTGATAGTATGTTGGAATGATTTTAAAAGCACTGTGCCTAACACATGAGAACGTTTGCCCATTTGGGGATGGAAGAGGGAGAAATGGGAATATCAGGAAACACCAGCAAGAAGGCCCTCATGAACCAGCCATGAGCTCTAGTGTACCCTGACTGCAGGAGAATGACTAATTCCATTCTCTACATCTGAAGTAAGAAAAAAGGCCAAAACCAATTTTAATTTGAAGCCATTCCATGGTGATGAACAGCATAATACTGTCCATGATAACAGGCCCAGTAGCATCTAAGAGGGAACCTAGTCTAGTTCTCAGCAGAAAAAGAAACCCCTCCTAGATCTAAGCACCTCCCAATCTTATCTGGACTGGAAAAAACTGAAAAGAGGCAATATTTGCTTCTGAAGAATTCTTCCTTTGCTTTTTCAGTTCTTTCTCTCCTAAGGGCTCTTATGCATTACCTTGAGTCTCCACTCAATCCTATTCTTGAATTAATTCACATTAAGTTGTTACTGATTGACATAGAAATATCAGCCCCCTCCCCGAAGGCTCTGATTCAGTGAGTTTGCATTATGTAACTGAAGGAATGAGGAAGGAAGAAATAAAGTATTTCTTGGAATGCTAAGGAATGCATGTGTTTGGATAATCCAGAAGTGTCTCCCTGCTTCCCAATGCCACCCCATCACAGCTAATGGCTTTTAAGACATTTACCTACAAGGAATAGGAGACAGGGCCACTTCTGTGCTGCTTCTGCTCCACAACCTAAAAAAACACTTCCATCATCAAATGGAAGTAAGTGACAGCTCTGTCAGTCACTTGGTAGTTGAGTGACCTTAAGAACCAGTCATCTGTGTAGACCTCAAATTCCTCTTCTGTAAAGGAAGGAAAATGAAACAGATGACCTCTAAATGATCCTCCCTGGTCTAACATGTCATAGGTTTATACAAACTTCTTTTGTTTGCTGTTTATCTGCTTTTCTTATTGGGGGAAATCACAATGCTCATGTCATTTATCAGTAACATTTTGCCTTATGAAAGCAATGTGCTCTGGTCCTTCTGATCTATAGCTCAACCTTCCCAAAGAACCCAGTGGGTGCTGCTGTCAGTTCTGGGTTTGCACAGAGAATGTTCCCTCTCATCTCACTTGGTGATTGAGTGGGAGGCAGCAGGCAATATTTCAAAATGCAAACTGACATTTAATTATACAAAAATCTCCTTCCGTGATCGCTTCTCTTGCCAGTCTGATCTACTTGAATATTTTTCCTTTTTTTTTTGTTGACTCCTATCTTTCCAATTCCCATTGAGAACAAAAGGAAATGAACCCCTGCACTAGATTTACAGTCTTGTTACTTCTCTTTCCACCTAATACAATCTTTAGGTGACACAGTCATTTGCAAAATCATGTTTCTTTCCAAGACATTTCTGAATCCCTGACATCCATGCTGACATTCTCAAAATGTAGATATTTTTCAATATCTATGACACAAAATAGAGTATTAGTACAAATGTCATCAAAAAATCTAAGGGAAGATTCTGGAAATAAATAAATAAATGGAAATGGCCTGTTTTGTTTCAGATAATTAAACACTGAAATGATTCAGTATGGAGATAAGGTATCGAAATGACTATAGAGTGACAAATGAGGCACTTGCCCTAGGTATGAAAAATAAGGGGCACCAAAACCCTCAGTAGTCGAGGTAAGCAATATTTTAATGCAATCATTAACAGCATCATGGCAAGCCATGTTAGAACTGAGACAAAGAGAAAACGGCAATACCAATCCTATCTTGAGTTAAAACTTTGATATTTTGCTCATTATGTAATTTCTTGCATTAATTTCTATTTTATATTTTATAAAAATATTGAGCTGGGTGCAGTGGCACACGCCTGTAATCCCAGAGGCTCTGGAGGCTGAGGCAGGAAGTTCAATGCTAGCTTCAGCAAAAGTGAGGCGCTGAGCAACTCGGTGAGCCATGTCTCTAAACAAAATACAAAATAGGCCTGAGGATATGGGTCAGGGTTTAAGTGCCCCTGAGTGCAATCCTTGGTATCAACCCCCAAGAAAAACTGAAATAAAATATTATTTATCTTGATGCCTGAATTTTTTGTATACCCTTAAAGTTTAGATAAGACAAGCATGGTCATTCTGGTGCTGGGATAACCCTACATTCTGTTATAAATCACATTTGAACATTACTACATCTTTTAATTAAGAAAGACCCCTAAAACAACTCCAATTACTTCTGTTGGAGTTATCGTTTGTGTGTAGGGGGCCTTTCCTTTTAATTTATTCCATGCAGTGAGTGAAGCTGTGGGCAATTTTCTTTTTACCTAAGAGAAAAATGAAACTGAAAGGTGAAAATAACTTGACAGAGGACATAATGCAGTCAGCACCTTAAGTTCTTATGCCTTGTGCACAATGTCTTCTTAAATGAGGGTAAAGGAAAGAAGAAAGACAAGTGAGAGAAAGGAAGGAGGGGGAAAGACAGAAACAAATACGGGTATCTCTTAGAAATTTTCAAACTCAGTTTGAATACACACCTGGTAAATTTGCATAAAATGGAGATTCTCAGGCAGGTCCTTGCACATTTAAATTGAAAAACTCAGGCTCTTCATTTTAAGGGATTCTGAAGCAAGTGTTCTAGTAATTACCAGTTGAAAAGCACTGAAAAGCACCCATTCTGGTAGAAACTGGTCTATGATTCTGGAGTACATTTTCTCATCATTTCTCTCAATAACATTAAAGGTGAGAATTAATGCCCCCTTCTTTACACATAAAGAGTACTATTCTGAGATGATAAGGAAAATTGCGAACTCACATGTTGAGAAATTAGACAAATCGGCCTTCAATCCAGATATATCTAATGCCCAATTAGACAGTTCCCCTCTGTGTTCTATGATTTTCATGGGGAAACAAAGGGATGTATCCACTCAGGAGTGCTACTACTCACCCCAGGGACACTAGACTGTATTAGCCTGTATCAGGTAATCTGGCTGTAGCAGGTAACTATGGATGAAGTCAGTGATATCCACAGGTGAAAAGTAACAGTAACAGAAACGATGGAGAAGAGAAGAACAATTCAGGATGTATAAAGAAAGCAATGTTGTGGGTGTGTGATGGTTTTACTTTGCAGTTGAAAACTCAGCACAAGAAGTTCAACCATTGTGTCAATGCTTGCTATTATGTGAGCAAATGGCACATTTATAGAAGCAACAATAATTTAGTTTGATGAAAGGAGAATAAAATCTGGTATTGAGCCTTTTTTCAAGTTTAAGCCTACACCTCTGGATTTATCTCCATCCCACCTTTCAATGCTGACTGTAATGACTACCTTCTGTCTTTGATCCTCAACTCAAGCTGTTTTTTACTTGGCCAGTCTTCTGTTTTCATATACTTAAATAGGAATCTACCAGAAATCCATCTCTCTTAGGAATCCACTCTGTTAACTCAACATCATCCTCTGTTTGACACCTTAGCAGTCACCCCCCCCCCATAGCCACTTGTGTTTACACATTAACTATGTAACATTATGCCTCTTTTTGTTTGGTCTATTAATGAAACTAGACCATGGATAAATTTGTAAACAGATTTTCCATTTCTGGAGATGTCTGAATATTCTAAAACTGAACTATACACATTGTATAACCCAGTAAAATGCCACATACCATGAAAAGGTTCAGTGAACATTTACTGCTGAGAATGAAAATAAAATAGCTACAATTTTGTAAGTCAATACTGAAGTGCTATCACCTACCTGCCAGATAAGCAAGGCTTTCTCCCTGAAAGACTACATTTTTTGACTTCTAATATTTAACAACCATTTGATTCTTGCTTTTTCTCTAGATCTGGTTGGGAGGAAGGTTAGAGGAGAAAAGTATACAACACGATCTTAAGAAACATAAAATCTTACTGGGGAAATGAAAACCAACATATATACATTTATCCAAAATTTTACACCTTGAATCATAAAAGAGGAAAAGAATGATCAGTGGGACTTCAGGACTCACCTTGGAGGAGATGGGAACACAGCTGGGCAGGAAATGATTGGGTACAAAACATAAGAAATTGGTCCTAAAACACAGAAAGTAGTGAAGGGTGGAGTTATATCCAGAGGTATCATCAGCCTAAAGACAGGACTTGAAGTCATGAAAGTATGAAATGGGATAGAATGTGTGGAAGGGAGTTTAAAAAGAAAATGAATGAGAATTTTTTTTAAAAAAAAAAGGAAATAGGTTTCACATCAAAGGATCCTGACTTTGGATGAGGCCACTGGGGTCAAATGAAAAATGTTGTCTGGAGAGAAGAGGTCTGAACAACTTTGAAGATAGACTACAAAGAGCCTGTAATTTAGGAAGCTAAAAAGAGAGAGTAACTATGGCAGGGAGTTCTCAGAAGAAGGATGTAGGGAAGGGAACATAGAAAGCTTTCAAGGAAAGAAAAAGACTTAACAGGAAGGCACAGATGCAGTACACCCTGGAAAAGCTGGAGGTAGGGGAGGGGACGCACCCAGAAAGTTTCCATCACTTTCATTATGTGGGGGTGACATCATTACCTGAAGGCAAAAAGGAAGTGAGCATAGATGAGATTGTCCTGGTTGACTGTGGTGGTGAGATTCCCAGGGTGTCAGTGCCCTCTGCACTATGATATGTGCATTAGCCACTATTTTTATATAATGAGATTTCAAATCTATTTGAAATATTATATGAAGACATAGCCATAGCTGTCTTTCAAGAGCATGAAGCAAACGCATCATAAAGACTTGCTATATTTAAAGATCTAGAAGGAAATCCCAGCATTTATTCTTTTATAATTTCTTTTTCTTTCTTTCTTTCTTTCTTTCTTTTTTTGATTTTAGGATTTAGAGAATGTTTTAGACAATTCTTGCTAATTTGGGTTGTTATTACACAATATTTTGAAATGAAGCAGCAGAGGTGCCAGTGACTTGGTTTGGCAGAGAATCCTGAACGACATACACATTTTACAAGTAATAAGTATCAGTGGCCCAACATTAAATTCTTGTTCAAGTTAAACAGGTTTTAACTCATGGAGCAACCTTTAGTTAAGCTGAATCTCTATGACCATGTATCTGGAAGCTCATAAATATCCATGCAGTCAATGAGAAGCATCTTTAGGCATAAAGGCAATTTTTACATTTTAACCAAAGAACTGACCATAGGCCATGCCAATTTATTTACCCTTTTGCCATGAGACAGAAACTATGGAGGATTTAACCTGGTAATCCTTGCTGGGAGTACAGAGAAATACACTCACAGAAAAGAGCAGGGACAACTAATTTCAAGTTTAAAGGCATATAATCATGCCAGTCTTAGGAAAACTTGTAGCAAATTTCTAAATAATCATTGGCTTACTAGGAATTGAGCATCTTAGTGTATGTATATCTCTATATATTTTTTCTTAATTTTATTTATTTACTTACTTATTTTCCTATTTATTTTTGTGGTGCTAGGGAGGGAACTCAGGGCCATGAGCATGCTAGTCATGTACTCTACCACTGAACTATCTATATCGCCAGTCCCCTTAGTACTTTTTTTTAAAAAAAACTTTCCTTAAAGAATTGCTTCATTATGTTTTATATTTATTATTAATTTCAGGAAAAGTATCCACGTTGCCTCTATTTTAATGAGGTAGAGGATTAAAAAAAAAAAAAAAAAACCTGTATCAATCAAGGCTTCTCAAATCTCTATAGTTTTATGTATTCAGAGTCAATCATTGAACCTCTTAAAGCCCAAAAATGTATTTTAATCATCCTCCCAGGCTGCTACTTTACCAATAAAGCCTCAATTATCACAAATTATAGTTGCTCCAAGAAATGGAGAAGGCCACTTTGTACAAAAGATTTTACTGACTTGAGGTTTTTAATTTACTCACCTGGAGATGACTTATGTAAAATGTTTTGACAGTCCACAGATGACTTGAACAGTCGCCTTTTAAAGGATTTTATAAACTCCCTTGGATCCTAAATGAGGGAGCTATCCCCCTGGGGCAACATCAGAGTTTTATCCAAGGACTGTTTTCATCTCTAGTACTGAAAATGTCATTTCTTTCTCGCCACAGGTTTTCCTCCTCTCTTGTGCCTCTGCATGATAATGAGAAGGTCTCACATTAGGATGCACCATCCTAACTACCCTGCCTAACAGCCTCACTACATTTGAATACACTATCCTAGGGAAAACCGCCTTGAAACAATTAAGATGAATGTCAAAACCAAACGTGTGCTTTCCACATCTTGTAGGGAAGGGGAACAGCTTGCCTCATTAAAGATTCAGATAGTGGCTAGTATTGCCTTGGAGCAGGCTGACTAGTTTTGGAGTCTCTGATTTAGCCAAAATGCAAATTATGATCTTCCCCAAAAGACTTGAATCTGGGCAAAGAATGCTGATCAAGAAAACAGAAAACATATACACATTAACGACAGACACTGTCACTCAAACACTGGCACTCCTGTACACTGTTCAAACTATGTTGTGAGACTGGCTCCATCCTTGGCTAGCTGTGTCTTGGCTCAAGATATTCAGTCTCCCAGCATGATATGAAAAGTGAAGACAGTGGAATCTCTTCATAGATTTTTGGTAAATTTTAAGCAAGATAATATGTGTAAGTGACTAGAACAAGCGTCTGGCACATACTTAATATTTAATAAATGCTAACTATATCACATCATGAATATACTTTGGGATAGAAAAAATCCCTAATGTGAGAACGTTTTTACTATGTCACAGAAATATTTATTTCTATAATATGATGTCTGAGATCAATTTAAGTGACACAGTTCTTTTTTAAGGACATAAAAAATATAAGGGTACATGGAGATAGAAAGAAAATGTATGTCAGCCCCAGTTTTGACAATGATTGGGTACATTTTACCTACTGTGAATATGCCTAATTTTTAGAGAGGATTTTAGAATGTTTTTAATAATTACAAAACAAGATTAAATTTAAGAAGCAATTCTTAAAGTCAAAAGCAAAATGAACCAGGTAACTTAGCTGTAACAAATTGGTGGCATAACCCATAGAAAAGAACTTAAAACTTTAAACTAGAGTAATTTGACTCTATCTACCTATGGGTACATACCCTAAGAACAACAACAAAAAATGTGCAAAAATCATTTAAATTATTTACAGTGAGTATATTGTTGGGGCTAATAAGCCCCAATACCAGTACATGTGTACATTTTACCTACCTCTTCTCCTTCCCCCATATTACATGAAAACAAATCCCAGAAATATTTTTTAACCATAAAATATTTCAGTATGTCTCTAAAAGATGTGGATTTTTGAAACAATGTAACCACATACTGCTGTTATCACACTTTTAAAGTTAATAAATAGTTCCTTAATATCATCAAATATCCAATGTTTAAGTTTCCCCAATTGTTAGATGCATATTTTTTTCCCTAACCATTTGTTGAAACTGGATCTGAATAAGCTCCAAATACTGCAATCGGTTGATACATTTTTTAAGACTATTTTAGTCTATGATTCCTTTTCCCTTTTTTTCCCCCTTTGCAATTTATTTGCGGAAGAAATCAGGCCAATGGTGGGTTAGAGTTCTTCAAGGTTACATTTTGTTGATTGCTTCCTGATGGTGTCTCTTAATGTATTCTATTGTTTTGTTCTTTTTCCTTCTGAAAACTGGTAGTCATATCAAAAGGCTTCATCAAATCGAGATCTAATCTTCACTCATAAGTTACAGGGCTTCATGATGCCTTCTAATCTTTTTTCTTGGGGCATTAGCAGCTACCTGGTGGCCATTACCTCAGCTTGTTATTGTAAAGTAGTAATATCCTACCATTCATTGTTCATTTATTAGCAAAAAGATGCCTACAGAAGACTGTCTGAAGTCTTGATTATCTGAAGTATAGTTCATATAGAAAAGGCAGGAAAATTGCTTCAATTCTAAAATATGGAAATGATTTGCTAGAATGACAGGTGGTCATTTCAGAAGTCTCCTTTTTAAAAAAAATGTCATCATAAACTTATGGATTTTTACATATTTGATGTTTCCCAATCTATTATAATATAATCTATTAAAATACTATTATAAATAGTATTTTAACTGATGATCAAATTTTTCTGTGTTTCATTAGTACAAGAGTCTCTTCATGTTGATTCCAAAGGTTTTCTGTTTGTTTGTTTGTTTGTTTGTCATAAACCTAGTGCTCTTTATAGGTTCCTTGCTTTCTACATTTTGTTTGTTTTCTGCCCTGGCCCTAAAATCAACCAGTTCTCTAAGGTCTCTACTTCCTTTTAGTAGGAAAAGTCATTTAGATACCGTAATCCGGTGGCTAGGAGTTCCTAGTATATGCAATGAGTTATTATTTCTGGGTCTTTTCAGTGCACAGAACTAGGAAATATTTTTAAATAAATATTTTTAGAATAAACTAAATAATTTGAATTACCTCACTGATGATAATTCAAATTCAGGGCTACAAGAATTCCATGAACCTCATTCATCTTCACTGATCTTCATCTTTATCTTCCTTCTCCATGCCCCAAATTCCAGGTCTGAAAGATCTTACTCATCTGCTTTATCTCATAATACTGATGTTGGGGCTTATTAGCCCCAACAATATACTCACTTTAAATAATTTAAATGATTTTTGCACATTTCTTTTTTGTTGTTCGTAGGGTATGTACCCATAGGTAGATAGAGTCAAATTACCATAGTTAAAGGTTTTAAGTTCTTTTCTATGAGTTATGCCACCAATTTGTTACAGCTAAGTTACCTGGTTCATTTTGCTTTTGACTTTAAGGATTGGTTCTTAAATTTAATCTTGTTTTATAATTATTAAAAACATTCTAAAATCATCTCTAAAAATTAGGCATATTCACAGAAATCTAACTTATCTTCTTGTCCCTTCCTTTCCCTCTGAAATCATATTTATATTTAATGATTTATTTTATTTTATTATAATTGGTCAAAGTTATAGGATATAGAATCACAAGTGGATATATGTATACAGTGTGTAATGATCAAATAAAAGTAGTTAACATTTCCCTCTCCTTCAATGTTTTTCAATTTTTCTGATTAATAATAATCATACATATTTACATAGTATCATTCGATATTTCAATATATGCATTTGCTATGTATTGAACAAAACAGGATTTCCATCTCCTGATCATTATTTTGTGTTGGAGGCTTCAAACTCATCTAATTATTAATAAAATATACAATAGAATATTGTGCACTCCAGTAACCACATTATTCAACCTTCCTCCATCTCTCCCCCAACTTCTTTTATGTTAACTACTTTTATTTTGATTGCCTTTAGCAATCAAAATATGAAAGAGAAAATGTGGTATTTCGCTTTCTGTATCTGACCTATTTCACTTAACACAGTAGCCTCTAGTTTTATCCATTTTGCTGCGAATGACAGGATATCAGTCTTTTTCATGGCTGAACAATATTCCATTGTGTGTAAATTTACATGTATACACACACACACACAAACACACATATATCACATTTTCTTTTTCCATTCATTCATTCATGGACATCTTGGTTGATTCCATATCTTTGCCATTGTCAACAGTATATCAGTAAACATGGGCATGCACCTGCATCTTTGATATGCTGACATCATTTCCCTTGGATATATACTTGAAAGTGGAATAGCTGGATGATATAGTAGATCTATTTTTAGTTTTTGGAGGAACTTCCATTCAGTTTCTCATAATGACTATACTAATTTACATTCCCACCAACAGTGCACAAATTCCCTTTACAAATTCTTACCAACATTTGTAATTTTCTGACTTGTGATAGTAGACTACAAGTAGTCAAAGTCTGACCAAAAAGAATAAAATCAGAGGTATACACTACATGACTTCAAAATGTACTACAAATCTACAGCAATCAAAATGCATGGTATTGGCATAAAACAGATATACTGACCAATGGAGCAGAATACAGTGTCCAGAAACAACTCCACACATTTAAGTCAATTAATTCTCAACAAAGGTGCCAAAATCATACATTAGAGAAAAGATAGCCTTTTTAATATATTATGCTGGGAAAATTGGATATTCACATTCAGAAGAATGAAACTTGATCCCTATCTCTTACCCTTACACAAAATGGTCCTAAATATAAGACTTGGAACTATGAAATAGTAAGAAATAGGATAAACACTTCAAGGCATTGAAAAGACACCAAAAACACAAGAAACAAAAACAAAACAAAGAAAAAAAATCAAAAACTGGGATCATGTCAAATCAAGAAGCTTCCAGCAAAGGAAAACTATAGAATGAAGAGACAACCTACAGAAAGGGGGAACAGTTGCAAACTATTCACTTAACAAAGTATTTACATCCAGAATATATAAGAAACTTTAATCAAATTTAAATGTGGACAAATTATGTAATAGACTTCTCAAAAGGTGAAATTCAAGTGGCCAGTAAATTTATGAAAAAGTTTTCAACGTCATTAACCATCAATGAAAATAAGTCAAAACCATAATGAGATATCATCTTGTGCCAGTTAGAATGGTTACACCACTCCATGTTCAACATATGCAACCACCTCCCTTCCGCAGATAAATGTAATGGGAGTGTCTGACATATAACATTTATTCATCTTGCTTGTTTCACTCCATGGTTCCCACTGAACAACTTTCCATTATTATGGTCCAACAATTTCTTTGCAGTCTAATATGACCTAATGACTAGCAGACATCACTTCCACACAAGTGATATTTAGCAAAACACTCTAATGGAAAGGGTATCTTGCTTCATGTTTAAAGACTTATCAATGATTAGTTTTAAAAGCATACCATAGGCCCCGTTTAAGCTATCAGTGCTAAAAATGAACAATCAAATCTATTTCTCTTAAAAGAAATATTGGCTATTTCTGCTAGAGCCATTGTTTTGTTCCTTTACATGAAAATCTGCCAAAAATTGTCCCTTTCCTCTTGTAGGCATTTTCAAGAACAATTATCCCATTAAATAAAATTTTGAAAGATTTTAAAGAGCTCTAGAATGCATGAGAATTATTTTCCCTTTACTAGTTCATTGTTTGTAGAAATGTATAATAGAAAATGTTATAATGGAAACATTCAGAATCATAAGAACTGATCAGCAGTTTTAGCTTAGCTGCTTACTAGCTGGATGATCTCAATACCCAGAACTCTGATTTTTACATCAGCCAAGTGGAGACAATACAACCAATCTCAGAATGGTGTTGTGAGAAAGGAATAATTCTTTGAAAGCAACATATAAACCACAAAGCACTCTGCAAATACAAAGCATGATAAACAGGGAATTCAATGACTGGTTTGCTAAAATCTGATCTTAAACCTTTAATTTGTTTGTTTATAATGATGGCAACGTCGACTGTGAATGAGAACTTTGCAATCATCCGGGCTATGGTCTGGAGACTAAGGTTTTGCCTGAACAGAACTGAGTTATAAATATCTGTATTTGGATTTGACATTCAATTCTAAAATGAATCGAACATGCTTCAGAATTTTAATCTGACATCCAAGAGCTAAAACTCTGAAAGCAGATAAAACATTTTGGGGCAGAAAAAGCACTTGCTAATCTCAAGTGACTTTTAATTCCAACACTGATTATTCAATATAGAAAATACATCTTCATATAGACTCCTTTCTGAAAATTCATCCCCAAAGTTTTACATAATCTAAGTTAGAGAGAAAAATGTATCTGTGTTTTATGTTAAGAGAAAATTAAAATAAAACGTTTTCCTTAAAACTTTTCAAACACCCATAAATTTCATCAAAGAAATAATATGTAAGCTTAGAATGTGAACATGCTAAATCAACAGGAATAAAGTCAACTACATTCATGGTTGCCATTTTTGGACATTACACATCCTATGCATCAAAATTACTCTTTCTTGCCACTGACCTCCAAACTTGATTTCTATTTGTAATCAAAGCTAAAGAGATCTGCCTCTCCATTTTCTTTTAAACAAATCTGATTTAGGAATTGCACTTTAAAGGGTTATATACTTTATCTAAACATATAAAACTAATATTACATATAGATTTTTAGCTCTAAAATTTACAGCTGCCTATTTTCCTGTTTCCTATTAAATCTTGCATGCTGCAAACGGTTATATATCTAAACTACCAATCCAGTCCATGAATGATCATTGAGGAGGAAGATAGGGGGAGTGAGTTACAAAATTTTTCAAACACAGTAGCAGAGAGAATAGATCAATGAGCCTCCATATATCCACCACCCAGACTTAATATCAGAAATCTGCCACACTCATTTCATCTTCCTTTTATTGCTTTGTGGAAATCTCTTAAAGCAAATCTCAGACTTTAAGCACACCTCAGCATATCTCTCTCAAAATGACAGACACTTCTTACGTAACCACAATGTTATTTTCCCCATACTAAAATTACCGCTGGTTCCTTGATTTCATCTGCCACCTAGTTTATAATCAAACTTTCCCAGTTGCTTCCAAATAGTCACTTTACAGTTGGTAGGTTCAAAGCTGGATCCAAAGTTTACACATTCCATTTGGAATCCCTCCTTTTCCTTTAATACATACTTTCTTGAGTGCCTATTTATTGCTGGCTGCTTTGGCATTTTTTAACCATTTTTTAATTGGCGAATATCCTCAGGAGGTAACGTGACAGATACTTATCTATCAAAATGTGTGCTTTTTCCAGCACACTGTGGAGTTGTTGCTGGGAAGCAGCTGACAACAGAAGCTTCACAAAGGAGTGATCACCTCAGTCACACAGATCACAGTGGGCCTGAAGCATTTACCAGTGCTTCAGCCCAAGTTTCTCTAGACCTGGACTATTGATGGGCCCCAGTATCTGATGCCCCCAATAACTTCCTGTTACCTAGATATGTCCTCCCTGCAAGCTAATGTGATTCGTGGGCATGTTTGTTGTTATAAGCTTCCTCCCGAAATACAGTTCCTAACTCCCTCCTCTGCGCTAAAATGCCATGTCACATTTCTATTACATCACATTTTTGGCATTTTATTGTAGCTATCTTTAACCCACTACATGGTAAATCCCAACAGGATGAAAATTATGACTTATTTAATTTTGAATCTCTCAGGCTTAGCATACTGCCTGCCACATAAAAATTTTATGGAATAAAAAAGTGAAATGAAATGGATCAATTATACATACCACTTTTAGGAGTATGTTTTGAGAGGTAGACCTATCATTTATCTCAGAGGAAATCTTCTCATGCATTCACAAAGACATCCCAAAACTAGGAGGGGCTGAGGAGCGGAATGTGGTGATACACAAAATTATAGAGCATCTGAACGAAATGAAAGGAAAGCTGGGGGATGCTGGGAGAAAATTTCATACTTTCAAGGAAGAAATTGCTCTAAATACTAACATATAAGGCAAACGAAATTGTAGTTAATAAGAGGTCAAGGATCCATCATTTTGTCTTTGCATGGGAAAATCTCTGGCTGACTGGCAGTTAAGATATTTTTCAGTATCACCAAGGCAGAGATTCCACAATTCAATCAATGTTTAACAATCTTTATTGTGTAAAAAGCCAAAATCCCTTGCACTTGGGCTGAAGCGCATTTCTTCTCATTGCATCGTGAGAGGTGAGCAGCTGGCTACTGTGCTAAGCAGATCTCTACATACTCTGAGACCCTCCAAATATGCACTGTTTATTCCAATCTTTAAAATATTCAGCCCTCTTCACACTCTTCTTTATGCATCCTGTTGGGAATGTTCCATTATGTAATTCATTGTAAATCATCTTTTTTTTTCTACATTCCTAAAATTCACCTTTCCAGTCTCTTCCAGTTAATATTTCCAGTATCACTCACTGAATTAATTCCTTTCCCTCTCAATCTTTCTGTGTCTCAACAGAAGGCTTATTTTAGATAATAATTTACCTTACATTTCAGTCCTTGTTTTGAAGTGGCCGATGATGAAATTAAAACAGTCCCAATCAGAATCATGCAACCAACCTTAAAACAGTCTCCATCTGTCTTGGGAAGATTTGCCTTGCTAGAGATGTGTGGATGAATTTTTAGCACGAATTAAACCTCACAAAATCATAACTGAAGTATTTCTGCAAGTATTCTATAGTTCTGCCATTATGTCACCCTCTGATACTATAGAACGGAATGTCCATTTTGAAACGGAGTGATTTCAATTCAAATAATTGCTTATGACCTGCAAATCTGCAGAAAAATTTGGGGAGGTGAAGTGATGGGGTCCTAGGGCAGGAGTCCAGCAGGAGTGTTCTTCACGATGTTGCACTGCTTATTATAAGACTTGCCATTCTGCTTTCTTTTACTGCTACCCAAAAGATTGGCAGGTAAACCTAGGTAAAAATGGAGGTTAAAAAAAAAATGCCATTTCTAGCCTTAGAAACGAACAGGACATAGCAACAACAGAATAGATGACCTTCATTTACATAGCACTATGTGCCAGGTACTGTTGTAAATGTTTTACAACAGCAAATTAACTCTTTCAACAACTAACTCACTCAGTCTTTGAAATATTCTTGTGAGGGTAATATTTCTTTTATCCTTATGTTACAGATACAAAAACTGAGGCCCAGAGAGTTTCAGTAACTTGCCCAAGGTCATATGTGATTGGGCTGGAATTTAAATCCAGAAAGTCTGGCTCCAGAGTATATTGTTCATCATGACCCATATTGTAAATAATTCAGGAATTTCATCTTTATGACATAGGACATTTGTTTGCTAAGGTAATGCAATTTTAATAAATATGAACATTTCCAAAATAACCTTTCACCTTAACAATAAGTAGAAAAAATAAGCAACATTGTATTGACGTGGTTCAAGATGGCTATCATTCTCATCCATGGGAAGCAATAAACTGCTAAGAGCATGTTTACTCCTGCCTATCTATCTATCTATCTATCTATCTATCTATATGCCTGATACTTGAACAAAGATTTTTTAAAACTAAAAAAAAAGGTTTTTTTTAACATAGACATTACCTATTTAAATGAAATTATTTAAAAAACTTAAATAATGTTTACAAAAAATGCATTTTTGTAAATTATTGAATAGTTTGGAGGTAGAGGCACAAATCTTATAAATTGATATTCATATGCTATGCATGATAATTTGTATATTATCATCATTGGACCATGACCAACATATATGTTCAAAATCCCAGTCAGTAGAATAATTAGCGAGTGCAAAAGCATTGGACTTGATCTCATAAAAAGACCAAAGATAGTTCTGATGTAAGAAGTTTCAGCTTCTATCCTCAAAAAATATAGGCAATAACTGAGCATCTGACAAGAACTAAATATCTCTGTTAATTAGATTCTTCCAACTCTATGAACAGAGATTCACTCAGGTGACACCATAATAGTGATTGGTTATAAGGCTGTGTTTGGAAACAAAAAAGATAGATATTTCTTACATTTTAATGGGACAGTACAGAAACCCAAGAACCATTTAGCTTAGGCTTGTACAGGCAGAAATGTGATCAAGATTGGAAAGTCCTTTGGGTTCCAAGGAAGTTCCAGCAACTAGATCACCAATTTGAGTCTGCTTATCACCATCCCTGCTTCCTTCTGTCACTGGATCTCTGTCCCTCCTTCTAACTGCCTCCCTCTTTTTTCTTTTTTTTTTTTCCAATTCAGACTCCCAGAGAGTAGATCCAATTATCAAGTTTGTCACCAACATTTTTATTGTGCTTGTCTTTCCCTCTAACACGGCCTTCAGCATTACCAGATGTATCCAGAAGGAAAGAAACAAGCTTAACCAGGACCTCCAGAAACCACAGAGCCACTATCAACATCTGAGGGACTCCTCAACTCAGCTGCCCCTAAAACATCTGGGTCAGAGTTAGGAACACAGCCATCAGCATGGCAGTGAGATGACTTTTCTGACTTAAGGCCTGATTTGTCTAACATGAAAATGAAGCCAGAATTAGACAGGCAGAGAGGCAAGGGTCAGATCCAGAGTATGGAGGAATTGAAATGCTAATTCCTTCAGAGCCCTTCCTCCTCTCTTACCAATATAACCTGCCCCTGCTCCAACCTGTTGCTAAGGTAACCTGTCCCAAGAATTGCCCCTCCCTACAGGGAGTTATAAAATTGTTAATTAATGTGTACTGGGCTGCTCCATCCTGCCCTTCCTTGGCCCATCCCACTGAGCATCTCCTGGGCCTACTCAAGATAACCATCTATGAACCCCTTCTCCCTCACGGGAGAAGTCTATGTTACCCCTTTTTAAATAAACCCTGCTTTATATGCTTGCCTCGGTGGGCTTCTCTAATGTTCAAACTTCAACATGTGAGGGAGCAGAACTCATCACTGATAACCAGCAGTATCAATATCTACAATCTGTGGGAGTCAGGATACGATTTGACAATACAGATGTTTTTTATCATCTACAGGCACCTGGGTGATGCAGTGGTTGAGAAGTTAACCCCTAAACACGTATTACCTGTGCTTGGATTTAACTCTGATGCTTACTAGGTCTGTGACCATATGCAAGTTATTTAACCTATCTATACCTCAGTTTCCTCATCAGGAAAATTGAGGTAATGGTAGTCTCTACTTCAAAGGACTGTTGTTGTTAAGATAAAAGTGACACATCATACAAAGGGCAAGATGTACATGGCACGCAGTGATGAATTTTAGCTATTATTTTCTTATTACCTCTAACATACTTTATTAATTTTATACTTTGTACTTCCACAGCACAAAACTCCTGTCCAAATATACTGTGATCTTTCATGTCTGTGTTATTACTTTCTGCTTCAATCTTCTTCACCTAATTCTCCCTGGTGAGTCACCTTGTCTCTCAACCTCAGAACAAATTTCTTTTTCTCTGATCAATGCTCTTTGTGGTTGACAGTCTCCCAGAAAGAGTCTCCAGTGATTCCTCTACCTGAAATGCTTAGGCCACCTCTCATACCAAGAGGTGGCCAATTCGATTTGCTCCACTGAATCTGGCTTTAGGACTAGCTCAGAAAACAAAATGAGGTAAAAAGTGACATTCTGGAATTCTGAAGCCCAAGTCTTACGAGGATTCTCAGCCTTCACTTTCTTTTCTTGAAATCCAGCTACTTGGAGAGATTATATAAGGCATTTCTGTATTAAAACCTCAGATTATCTAGGCACATTGACACACACCTGTAATTCCAGAGACTCAGGTGGCTAAGGCAGGAGGATTGCAAGTTTGAGACCAGCCTTGGCAACTTAGTGAGCCCCTGTCTCAAAATAAAATTAGAAAAGGGCCGAGGCAGAATGTTCCTGGGTTCAATCCCAAAAGGAAAAGAAAAGAGAAAGAAAGGGAAAAAAAAACAGATTATTTTCCAGCCAATACCAGCACCATGTGAATGAAACGCTTGAATGTTCTAGCCCAGTCAGGCCCCAAATGAGTACAGCACTAGACATCATCAAATACCCAGCTTATAAGCTTAGCCAGCTCATAGAAACATAACAGACAATTAAATGATTGTGGCTTGAAGTCACCAAATTTTGGCTTTTTATTAAAGCAACAGATGACCAAAACACCATTTGTGAAACTCCTGACAGGCTAAGTATTTCTTGGACCAAACTTTCATAATTCTGTTCCGTAATTTAACAAAGCATATTATAATTATTTATTTTTATGTCTTTTTCATCCACTGAGTAATCATAAATTCAAGGGAAGAAAGCTTTATCAGGAATGATCCCAAGAGAAGTAACCATGCACAGTGACTAGAACAAGAGTACAACAAAGTTGAAAAGTTCAGAAGTTGTTGCCAGTCCATCCTTTGGCAATCTCTAATCCTTTGCAAATTTGAAGTTACAAAAAGAGTGAGACTCGTGACCCCAAGATGGTGATCACAGGATTTAATATTATAGCTTTTATCTAGCACCTCTTTCCTATATCATCACAGCCCTCTTCTGATCATTGAGAGACAGAAAGTATGCATGTGAGAAAATATAAACAAATGAAACAGAGACAGGTGCCAAAGTCAACGAAGACTGCTTTTGTTTGCTTATTTTTAAACAAGGAACAAGAGGGAGAGGGACTTGTTTTTCTGGCCAACATGACTTTTGGAGGCTGGGGACATGAGGAGTTGTAAATGTGGACTCTGGAGCCAAGTGGCCTCGGCACTCACTCAGCTTCAGTCTGGGTTTGGATCCTTGCTACACATATGTGTGGCAAATCGCCCAATCTGTCTGCCTCGGTTTCCTTAGGTATAAGATGGACAGCATGAGAGAACCTACTCTGCAGGGTACTATTAAGGATTAAATAACCTTACATGCAAAACACAGAATGGTGCTTGATATTCATCAAGACCTATGTGAGGGTTAGCTGCTCCTGTTCCTCCTCCTGCTGCTGCTTTGTGTTTATAAAACACAAAAACTTCATTATATTTCAAAGAAAAAAATGAGAAAATATCTTTAGAAGCTTAGTTTATGGGAAAAATTCTAAAACCAGACATAAAAATCACGAACTATTAAGGATACATTACATTTGACCATATCAAAATTTACTGTGTATAAGTAGACAATAAAAAAACACCATAAACAACATTAAAAGATAACCCCGAGCCTGGGAAAAGAAATTTATCCAGATTCAGGTTCAAAATGTATAAAGAACTCCTACTAATCAATAATAAAAAGCAAATGAAACAATACAAAATAGACAGTATGTTAAACAAGCTATTTGCATAAGGGAAACCCAAATGGTTAACAACATAATTCAACAAAACTCCAAGATAACATGCCCCTCCATTTTAAATAATAGGATATTATTATTGTAATTGGCTCCTTGTCCTTTTCCTGGACAACTAAACTTACCCTATGAATGAGAAAAAGGAAATGGGGTGAAGTAGGAAGATGGGGAGGAAAAAGTGAGGTCCCCAATCTCCAAAATTATTCCATTCCATTCTTTCTGGATCAGGGTGATTACAGCCACTAACCTTTCAATAATGCAAACTGATATTTTATATAATTAATTTTTTGAACCTCTCTTCACATTTTGGTGATATTTTAGAATTTAAAACAACATCTTACTTAAGGGCAGACAGAGTTTTAAGAGATTAACACTTATTAATTCGGGACAATTCCCTAATGTAGGTACAGTTATTATCTGTGTTTTGCCAATGATTTTACCCAGAAGAGTCAGGATTTAAATCCAAGTTATTTGGCTCCAGCATCTAGGTCTTAACCGTAAGTTATCTCACTGCCTCTGAACACTGGACATAGGAAAACAGCTCAGTCTCATTAGTAACTGGGGAAATGCAAAATTGCAACATACCATTTCACTCAGACAGAATGGCAAACACTTAAAAGTTTGAGAACTATGAGGACATGAAGCAATGAAAGCCTAGACTCCTTTAGGGGACTTTTAAATTATTGCAAACAGTTTCAGGATCATTTGCTAACATTCTCTGAAGTTAAAGATACATATTCTCCATGATACAGCAGTTTTATTTATAAGGATATATAGTAGAGAAAATATTTGCCAAGGAAACAAGTGGAGAAATATTCTTTCCAACCATATTTGTAGTGTTTTACATATATGTATATATGTGTATACGTCTACATATATGCACATATGCATATATACACATATATACACATACACACACATTTATAAACATATATAATGGTACTGCATGTGTACATATGTAACATGTAAATACAGTTACATATATGAAATATCTGTAAGTGAAAGACTAAATAAATTTGACAGTCATACAATGAAATACTATTCAGCATTAAAATTAATAAAATAGAACTACTAATGTCAAAATTGATAATCCTAAAATAAGAATGTCAAATTAAAATGTAAGTTAAATAATAATGTAGTGGGCTACCATTTACATAAAGTTAAACTGCATGAAAGGTATCATATAGACTATCATGTACAATTCCTGAATGATTCATGAAGAATGTATGATAAAGTACACAATCAAGAATAGAGATGATAAACACTTAATTCAATGTCATGGAGACCTCTGGAAAGGGATGAGGCATAGAAACACAGGATCTTCAAATCTATCTGTAATGTGCTGGCTCTAAAACAACATAACTAAGGCAAATATGTTGATGTTTAATAAAATTGGATAGCAGGTGCCTGGTGGTAAGCTAGTTTATATACTTGTCTCTATATTTAAAGTATTTCATAATAAAAATATAAAAACAAATGAAATGTGTTATAACAGAGAACATTCCAAAAATAAATGACAAAGTAGGTAATTTGCATATATTTCATCGAAGTCCTTTTTTGAGAAACATGGCTATACAGGAGCATCTGTCACTATGTCTGGGTCCTTAACTTTTTTTGTTTTTCCTTTGCAGGGATAGAACCATGGGGTGTTCTACCACTGAGCTACAACCCCAGTTCTTTCTATATTTTATTTGGAGACAAGGTTTTGCTAAGTTCCTCAGGCTAGCCTTGAACTCCTGGTTCTTCTACCTCAACCTCTCAGACAACTGGGATAACAGGTATGCACCATCAACCCTGGCTGGGTCCGTAACTTTGATGGGTCCTTCATCCCTTCAGAGATTTAACAAAATAAATTATTTCTACTACAATAAAATACATCATAGTGTTGTCTAAAATAACAAATAAGAGGAATCCTAAAATGTATTATGATAAACAGGAAAATCAAATTTGTGGCAAAACATTTACGGAAATATCAGCAACATGTTCTCTTAACCTAGTAAAGTATGCCACAAGACAGATAACAGTGGCTGAAATATAGGAATAAAATATATATTTTTACCATCTTTTTCTAGAGTTGGTAGTTTCTCTTTTATAAAAAAAAGGAAAACCTTCAGCGTTAATGGTTTTAAGTCAGCTGGTAACCATGGAGCTATAATGAATGTCTCTAGAATATCAGAAGGTAACTCTCGGGGACAAAAAGCTCACTTTCTGTCCAAGTATGAGTTTACTGGCTATTACTCTGTGCATTCATATTCCACCATCTAAGTTTTAGGATAAAGAGTGATTTAATTTAAATCCTGAGATTCAGTTCCAGGAAAGAAGAGATCAACAAGTATGGCATGCCGAGAACCTAACCTCATCAAGAGACTGTAGGACTTCAGCAAAACTCTCTTTTCTGCCTTTGTATTTCTTTCCATTGATTTATGCTCCATTGCCTTTATATCTTATCCAAATTCACATTTCTGCATATCCATGTACAAACATAGTAACACTATACTAAACCAGATCATTAGAAGGGCAATCTAAATTATGACCCTGAAGAGCCAAAATGATCTTGACCAAAAAGAACAAAGCTGGAGGAGTCACACTATTGGATTTCAAAATATCTTACAAAGCTATAGCCATCAAAAAGGCACAGTACAGGGCTGGGGTTGTGGCTCAGTGGTAGAGCTCTTGTCTGGCATGTGTGAAGCGTTAGATTCAATTCTCAGCATCGAATATAAGTAAATAAAATAAAGGTCCACTGACAAATAAAAACTATTTTTTTTTAAAAAAGGCTAACCAGGATGAAAAATAACAGATTATAGTTTGAACTATTTTTTGTGTGCTTTTTTAACTTGTTAAAGAGAGGAAATTTATATGAAATTTAAAATGCAAATGTTAAATTATCCAAAGGTCCAGAAGAGTTAATATTGCTAGAACCAAATAACCTTTAAAATGTTTTTATTTTGGTAATTTTTGTCATGCTAAGCACTTTTGTATCTGCACAATTCAGTAAGTTGAAAATCAGTCTTATTGTTGATACTACAGCAGACTTTTCTTGGATTTTCAAGTTTCATAGGATTAGTGCTAAGTCAAGACATTGGTGTCTAAGCCTTTGAAAGAATATTTGGCTGAATGTTTGCTAAATATAAATATTTAAGTTACTTGAAATGATAATATAATATACAGTATAACTTGTGTGTGTGTGTGTGTGTGTGTATATATATATATATATATATATATATATAAATAGATAGATATATAATTTTAAGATTAAAATGTCCAATCTAAAACTACAAGTTTGATTCTTATTTAAGCTAATACTACATATGGCACAATATTTACTATTGACAAGATCATCTCTAAGAAGATTAAGATATAATTCTTAAGTAAAGATAATTTACTGAAGCATCTCTGACAATCTGACTTACTAGACAGCAAGCAAAAAAAAATACTGAACAAGTATTTTTTATTCAGGAATGGGACATGATAAATTTAGGACATATAGATTATTTAACTTGAGTTCAACTTTTTTGTGACTTTTTTTGGAAGTGCAAATAATTCTTTGGATTAAGTAAGGTATACAAGATGCATGGTTTCTCAAATTTAGATTTTAAAAAAGTCTATTATAAAAAATCAAATGCATTAGATAATATGTTAAGTTCACTTGGAGGTCAAAAAACTCCAAAGAAAACAAGAAGAAACCTTAAGAGAATGTAGAATTTCTATAAACACAAGGTATGCATTGAAGATCTATTTCTACCAATAAGTATTAAAACAAAGAAAAAAAGGCAAAAATACAGACACATTGATCAATGGAGTAGGGGAGAGAGAACCCAGAAATAAACCCACACATCCATGATCAAATGATTTTCAACAAAAGTGCTAAGAACACACATCAGGGAAAGGACACCCTTTTTAATTACAGGTACTGGGAAAATGGGATATCTACATTCGGAAGAATGAACATATCCTTACCTCACTCCTTACATAAGAATCAACTCAAAATAGACTAAAGATTTAAAACATAAGACCTAAAACTGTAAAACTACCAGAGGAAAACTTCATGGCATGGATCTGGGGAAAGATTTATTGGAAAAGACTTCATAAGCATAAGCAATGAAAGCAAAAACAGACAAACAGGACTGTATCCAGCGAAAACAATTCTGCTTATAGGGAAACAATTAGTAGAGTGGGAAGACAATACAGGGATTAGGAGAAACTATTTTTAAGTAATACATCAAAATATACAATGAAACTCTCACTACTCAATAACAAAAAATAAACCTATGAAAATGGGCAAAGAACTTGAATACACATTTCTCCAAAAAGACACACAAATGGCCAACAATATATGAAAAGTTATCTAATCTCTCTAATCAGCAGAAAAAAAGGCAAATTAAACCACACACTTATTCACACTGGCTATTATAAAGATGAAAGATAACAAATGTTGACAAGCATGTGGAGCAAAGAGAATCCTGATACACTGTTGGTGATATTGCAAATTAGTACAGCTATTTTGGAAAATAGTATAGACGTTGCTCAAAAAACTAAAAATGGAATCACCATAAGATCCAGCAATCCCACTACTGGACATGCACCAGAAGGAAATTAAATTAGTATGCCAAAGGAACCCCTGCACTCCCGTGGTCACTGAAGCACCATTCACAACGGCCAGCATATGGAAACATCCTAGGTGTGGTATATGTGCACAATGGAATACAATTCAGACTTTAAAAAAAGAGGAAATCCTATCATTTGCAGCAACATAGATGAGCCTAGAGGACATTATGTTAAGGGAAAACGGCACAGAGAAATCCATACTATATGATCCCATGAATATGTAGAATCAAAAAACAACTGAACTCATAGAAGTGGACAGTGGAATGGCAGAATGATGGTTATCATCTCTAGAGGGTACAAAGTTACAGTTAGATAGGAAGATAAGTTCAGCTTTTCAGTGCACAAGATGACCACATATTTCAGAATAATAAGAGAGGTTTTGGAAGTTCTCACCACAAAGAAATGACAAAAATTTGAGATGATGGATATGTTAATACTTTAATGGATATATGTATCAAACCACTACTTTGTACCCCATGAATACATATAATTATTATTTTTATTAATTTAAAATAAAACTAAAAATTTTTAAAAATTACGTTGACACATGGCCAAGATAGAAATATGTATAAAAGAAACCAAGAGTAATCAAAGTACAAGGGACATAATTCAATCATTTAGTTTTATTTTACATAGAATGCCAAACAATTTAATCATGTGATTCTGTTACAGATGTTGTTTTTTAAAGACATAACATCCGGAAACATAAGTAACAAAATATATGAAAAACATAAATTGATCACAAAAATTGTGAAAAATCTTATAATTAAGAGTTACAAGATGAACAAGGATTTGATCATATCTGAATAACTAATGTGAACATTATGGTGTTAATGATGATTCATAAATAATCATAGTCTTGAATTATTAAAAGAAAAATAAACAACATTTATTAATTATGCCTTGATTAAGAAGCTTGGTTCTAAAATTCATCTGGAAAAACAAATATGTAAGAATGTTCTGGAAAAAAGGAAAATGAAGGGACTTGTACTATCAGTATTAAGACACAGAATGATGACATTCTAATTAAAAGAAGGAGGCAGTAGCGCAAGAGCAGACAGCTGGATTAACGAAGCAGAAAAGTCGCCGCATAGATAATAAGACAGGGAAGTTAGCAATCTTTGATAAGAGGAGTGTCAGAAATCAATAAGTGATTACCTCTGAACAGTACTGAAACACTTGGATAACTATTTTGAACACTGTCTGTTTAGGAGGATTCACAGTGTCTCAAACAATACATAAATAAATTTGAGATGGGAAGAGAACAGAAAGAACTTTGCACTTGCACTTTATTTTACAAAGTAAGAATGTTAATCACAGAGGGAAAATAACCAAAAAAGCAGTTTTTTAAAATATATAAATATCTTTATTCTTATAACTATAAAAGTAATATGTGAGATATTCAAAGCTTAAGATGCATGAAAAATAAAGCTTAATGAAGAAAGAGTTTTGTTACATTCAGAATACTTTTTTTGGTGTATGTGTGTGTATATATATGTATATGTACATTTATAATATATTTATTATTGTATAAGCAGGATCACAGTTGCTTTGTAACTTGAGGTTTTTAAATTCTCTAGTAAGCAGCTTTTCCTGTGTCGATAAACACAGATATTGTATTTCAATTCATTGCCAAAAACCTTTTTTTTTTTTTTTTTTTTTTTTGGCCAGGGTTCCCTGGCCTTGGCTAAGCAGACTTAATATTTGTTGTACTTTAGAAATGTGAGATACTGGAGTTTGGGACATTTGTTGATTAGTATCAATGATTTTTAGAGCATGATGATCATCTTCATCATTTCCCAAAGCTGCAAACTATCTTATTCCATCAAAAGGAACTTTTGGAGTGAAAAAGACAGAAATAATTTTCTCTTTCAATTACTTAGATCTAAAATCCAATTCTGGGAGTTTTCCGTCTCGCCTCTTTCAAACTTAGGTAACCGGCTCACTAGGTTCATACATGTACTGGAAAGTATGGAGAAGCAAAGCCCCTTTACATATTTCCACATATTATCTCTGAGCATTTGCTTTACTTGGAGAATTAGTGAGGCTAGGCTTTTGAAATGTTTATCAGTCATTGATCCCATGAATATGTAGAATCAAAAAGTTATTTTTTTCAGGTTCTTTGATAAAGGTTCTATTGTAATTTTAAGTGAATTTATAAGGGAGCTTTCCTATGTTACTTATAAAATTAATAGTTTCCATATGCTAAAAATAATTTTACCTGCTTGTCATTTGTATTTTACCTTTGTTAACTTTTACATTATAAAAGGTTTCAAATCAGTCATATTTCTCCATGTCTACCCTAAGGCTTTCTACCTTGGCTGTTAGAATTAACTCATCACTTCCTCTGTTTCTATAAATAAGTTGAAACACTTTCATATATGCTTAAGTTCTCCCTGTAGTTTTGTTATTTTGACATCTGAATCCTCAGTCTAATTGAAATTTACTCAGGTATGAGGTATGATAAAGAATTATAGCAATGTTTGCTCCCAAATTTGGATATTTGTTCCTAGTAAATGAAATACCTTGTACATATGCCAATTTTTTATATCTACTTGGATCTGTTTGGGGCTTATAATTCTGCCACCGATTTAAACGAGTTCTTTTGACTACATAGTTAACTTTTAAACCCATCAAAAAATAAAAGTAAAAGGCAGAAACTCAGAAAAAAAAATTATTGCAGGAAATGACAGATGATTGGTAATATGATAATTCATACAAGTCAACAAAAACTATGGAAACTTCAGTGAGGAGCATGAAAGATAGGCAAAGAACAGGTGGGGAAAATTCCTAGGAGAAGAAAAATAGTTGATTAATACAAACACAAAAGAGTTTTTTTTCGTGCTGGGGCTGTTACTCAGTGGCAGAGCTCTTGCCTAGCGTGTGTGAAGCACTGGGTTCCATCCTCAGCAGCACCACACAAAAATAAATGAATAAAAGTATTAAAAAAACACTACTGATAATAATTGTTAAAAACAGGAGTAATTTTTGTCTAGTAATCAAATAAATATGTTTAAAAAAATAACACTTGTTGAATTGTGCAATTAATAAGGACTATTCATTTTAAGAAGTCCTCAAAGTGGAGGAGAACCTAAGGATACAGACACTCTTTGACTTCCCAGCAGGCATATAAATTGACAGAATCATTTTTTTAAAAACAATCTGGCAATATCTAACAAGGGCCATAAAAGAATATAGATCTTTTGACTCAGCAATTTCCTTCAGACTCTAGGCTAGAAAATAATCTGAAATGCAGTAAAAGATTTATGTGCAAAGATATTTACTCTAGTTTTACTTATATCAAAAAATAGAAACTAGGTAAAAATCCAATAAGGTAATAAACATATAAATCATAGCATAACCACAGTATCAAATGCTGTAGCTATTAAGACAGCTATTGCCAAGACTGTTTAATGGCATGTGAAAAGTCTTACAATGTAATGTAATGCAAATAAAAAGGAATTTTTCAAAATCTATATATAATTGGATTCCAATCAGTAGCAATACACACAGAAACAACAAAATAAACACATAAAATGACCAACTCTGAGAGGTAGGATTATGGGTAATTAGGATGTTCTTCATTTTTCATTTATTTCCAAAATACTTTATGTCTTTATTTCTTTTACAAATTAGAGAATGTTCTGCTTTTCAGATAAGAATATTGAGAAACATTTATGAGCTAAGCAAGAGAGGGACAGGATAAAAGCTTAAAAGAGAGGACCAGATAATTCTGCAAGGGTCCAGAAGGGAAAAAAACAGGAGGGGAGACTTGCATAGTAGGAACATCCTCCCTTGATATCTGTGAGAGGAGGCACTGAGTAGGGGCAAGCATGGATAGATTTATACATAGGTATAAAGATTCATATGCATTCATGGGACTCACAGACTGATCCACTTTATTGTCTAAGCCAAGCGAGAGCCTGGCTCATCAGCTGAGACTAAAATGGACAGAGGTAGTTGGAAACCTTAAGAAGAATGACATGACTATGAAAAGGGAATGTGAGAAGGTGCTAATTAAAGAGGGAAAAGAATTATCCTGGTGTTTCTGTCTTCCAAAATACAAATGAAGATCATAAGATCATTTGGTTTGGGGAACCAAATGCAGTTATGACCTTGTTCACCAGAAAACAATTCTGTCAGCACATCTGTGCATAGACAACCTGACTGCTTGATTTACTGATTTGGATTCTGTGATTCGCTCAACACTATTCAAGCCCTCGCCCACGTCACATTTGTGAAACCGGTGTCCAATTCACGGTCCCCGAGTTATTTGACATTTTAATAGTATATGAGAAATGTACTCATTCTTGAAAATCATTAACTCCTTTGCTTGTGGGACACCACTGTCTCTTAGCATGTCCCCTGTACTGCTTGCCAACCCGCTGATGACTCCTTTGCTGCTGCCCTAAATCTAACGGGTTATAAATGGTAATCTACTCTAAAGCTCAGCCTTTGTGTCTCTTCCTACATTCATTCGTCCACAAGATGATTTCATCTAGGCTCCTGACTTTAAATACCTTTTGTATGCTGATGACTTATATATTCAATACACACACAGAGAGAGAACAAGACCTAGAGTTTTAATCTTTCACCTGAGCCATCAGATTCACACAGAACTGCCTGTTCTATTTCAATAACTATCAAACCCCCAAGTATTCCTCATCCCCAAATTATCATTTAACAGGAAACTCCATTCATCCAGGTATTCAAACTAAAAACCTTAGAGCCATCATTACAGGTCTCCATCTCTTTTTGTCCACTTCTAATACAGCTGAAAATTCTATTTAGTCTACATTCAATATAGGGCAGGGTCTAACTACTTCTCACCACTTCCATTCTAGTTGTAGGCACTATCTGGAATGCCCTGGTCCCCCAAGGGGCCTTCTCCTTCATCCCTTATTTCCCAGTTTGTTCTCCCTGACCATAGTAAACAAAGTGGATCTTAAAAACACTGAGTCATATCATGTCTCTCCTCTGCTCATAATTCTCTTTCCATTTCACTTGGAGTAAAACCCAAATTCTTCATGCATGCTTTAAATCCCTACAGGCTCAGACCCCTGCAACCAGGGTAGAAGCAGAGAGAGACAGGATAATCTTCTGCTTAGGTTTCTATGCAAGAGGGAAGTAACTCCTCTAAAGGCAACACCAAATACAAGCTTTCTCCAATGTTATTTCAAGATTAGTCCTAAACACAAGTTTCCTGATTTTTTTTCTCCAACTAGCAAGGTGAAGACACTGCCCAAAGAAAATGAATATTTAACTAAAAGCTCATATTTTTAAACATGAAAGTTTAGAAATTGCAATGGGACCGTTATAGTTTAGATATGAGGTGTCCTCCAAAAGCTCATATATGGGGTGTAATGCAAGAAAGCTTAGATGTGAAATGATTGGGTAATGAGAGTCTTAACCTGATCCATGCATTAATCCCCGGATAGGGATTAACTGGTTGGTAACTGTAGGCAGGTAGTGTGTGGCTGGAGGAGGTAGGCCATTGGGAACATGCCTTTGGGGTTTATATATTGTCCCTGGAGAGTGGAACTTGCTCACTCTGTGCTTCCTGGTGCCATGTTCCCAGCTGCTTTGCTTGGCCACACTCTTCTGCCATAATGTTCTACCTCACCTCAAGCCCCAAGGAATGGAACCAGCAGTCAATGGATTGAGACTTCCTTAAAATTGCTCTTTTGGTCATAGCAAAAAAAAAAAAAAAGCTAACTAAAACAGGTACTTTTCAAAATATAATGTACTATACTCTAATTTCCATCCTCTCATTTTTTTTCAACTTTTACAAGAAATATACATAGAGACTGGTGTAATTTTATGAAAGATTTTCACCCTTTCTGTTCTTTATTAGTACTAAAATCCCAGGAGTATGACTTCCAGTCTCTCTTGAAGAAATGTGACACACAACATATCACAAATGGTGCTTTTTTATCTTTTACACACAAAAATGATGCTTTTGCTAAGAAAAGCAAAAGGGTCCAGAAGGGAAAAAAACAGGAGGGGAGGCTGCTAAAAGCAGAAAAATGACACATATCTGTCCTTATACTTTCACAAACAGAAAGTACTGGATTTCAGAAAGACAAAGTCTACTGCCTACTTTTGCTTTCAGTCTCTTATTGAAGTACTAGCTATATTGCAGTTCTGTTGCACAGTATTTCTTAATTGGCCAATTATCATAATCAATGAACACCAGTAACAAAAAGCACACAGTGACAAAAGATCTTTGATCTACAATATGGCAAAGTAAGGAGAGAACCATCATAATTTATTCTTTGCCAATCTCTTATCTGACCCTGTAGACTCAACAAATATATGTGAAAGGCAATTTTCTCATCTACTCACATAATCTCCTCAACATTCACTTTAACAATTCAAGCAGTCTAAGTTCACAAAGTTCTTTTTCTTAAACTATATGCAAATAATAAAAATGAGCTAATATCAAAATCCAGTCTCATTCCAAATGTCAATACATGAAATAATTGGTCTAAGTCACACACCTCTAAGTCCAACATCAGGAATGTAAACAAAAGAAAAATCAGAAGTGGGCTACAAAACAATAGGGAGAAGAAGGAGAGCCACACTGTGTATGTATAAGAATTACTGTGTGTGTGTATGTGTGTGTGTGTGTGTACACACCTGTGCACAAGCATGTGTTGTAATGTCTGTCAATTTGAATGGGGCCATATGAGTGTGTTAGCATGACTGGCTTTCTGTATGTGTTTGTGCATGGGTATATGTGTATGCATGGGTTTGTGTATATGGCAGATGGAGAGTGTGTGTGTGTGTGTGTGTGTACCTAAGAAAGAGAAAGTATGTATGCGTTGGCTGCATGAATATTTAGGTTGTATGTGTTCTCCTAAGGACAATTATGTGTGTTTGTGTGCATGTCAGCTTGAACAAGCAAGTGTTTACGGGGAAAGGGAGAGGTTCACATAAGTGTGTGCAGATTGTGTATGAGTGTGTTTATCTGTGGGTGTACACATGTATTAGCATGTAAACACTAAAAGATGGAAACACTAAAGAAACTTCCATTTCCCTGCTCCTAGAGAATGGGAGAGATTCATGATTTCTAAAAATCATGAATGTGCAGTTTTACTAAAATTGGCCTCCCTTATCTACACAAGGGCAGGTTCTTCTTAACTCATGTGTCTTAATTAATCTCAATAGAAATTAGTTATAGAAAATGTGCAAGAATTATTTAGTAGCAGGGCTTGGAGAATCCTCTCAATATAAACACTGCAACTTATAGGTTAGCAGATTGCTACTTTTTTTTTTAGTTTAAAACAACCTGTTATAATTATTTTTCCCTTCCTTAAATGGTTCTCTAAATCATTATCACAATCACTTACTGTCTCTTGATTAAACATCATTGTATTGAAAATCAGGGCTTAACTGATAATTGTTAAGCAATCGTGATTAAAACCTTTGCTAGTTTCTCAGTATTACATATAAACATAAAACATACCCTTGCCAGAAATGTTCAGACTTTTAAAATTCAGTCCGGTGAAGCATGGACACAGTGTGCTGCACTATAATTTCATTTCAATTCTCACACTATCCATGAGGTCAGTTCACTCTGCCTCACTGTGTAGAGCAGACTGGTAGGGGACAGACCACACACAGGTCACTCAACACCCCAATACTCAAAGGAATGGATGGGAAGGTTCTCATCCTCTGTGCTTACTCTAACACTCATAAGATTATAAATGCTATGATAAACCTGGAAACACATCAAACCTGTCCACAGGAACTACTCTGCCCTAAAGCTTTCTTTTTAGAACTCAGCTATTATTTTCATGTTTCCCCCAGTATATCAGAAATATCACTCCACAACCTAGAGCTTAATGTCACCTTGCTTTAATTTTCTAAAAATAAAGCCTGGCTCTGAGTATCCATTTGTCAACACTGTTGTTTTTTTTCACACTCCTTCCTGTTCTGGTCTTAGAACAGCACCAGGAAATTCAGCAAACTTGAGGTTGGGCTGATGGCTTTCATTCTGTTGTGGTCACCATTGAGATGTTGCTATCCAAACCCCAAGGACATGTCAAAGGCAGGAGGCTCCAGTCACTCCATGCCAATGGCAGACTCTGGAAATGTGAAGTGCCCTGAACACACATCTTCCATTCCCGTGTCATCCATGTACCCATGGCTCACAGAGCCTATCATTCACTTCCTCAGTTCCCCACAGAGGTGAGAATGGCATGGCACTCTTCTCGTTTTCAACATCCATAGTATGACTGTGCACCTTGCTTCCTGCCCCTTCCAAGCTTAAACTTCCTCCCGTGGCCAATCTGATTTAATGCTCCTAAAGAGGACAAAACCTAGAAAGCCTTTTACTTCTCCCCTTGGACAGCTGGGTGAAACACCATGATATGTCAACCCTTAGACATTCAAGGATGGCCTGACAGCTTTCAGTCTCTGGGGTCAGGGATGAGATATCCTAAGCTGGTATCCTAACCCCAAGGATAGATCAAAGGTCTTCTGGCCTATCCTTCTGGGGAGGATAGAGAAAAGGATAACTTCAGTCAACAGCAGCCAGAATTTATGAATTCTATTAATGCCAAAAATGTCCAAAAATTTCTGGACACTCTGTGGAATTTGATTTGTGCTTATTTCAGATTAAAAATTACACATATTACATCAAGTACTTTCCCTGAAAAGGTATCTGAAGTTGGTGAAAAATACACTGAGTGAATTTTTTTGAAAATTTAATTAGCATACTGTCAAAAATAAATTTGTTTCCAGACTTTTAAAACACACTGAGATGTGATATATAGGGTGTGAATATATATGTGTATATATACATATTATGCCCATCCACTCAGATACATATATACACAAAATTTTCAATTGATGTATTTTCTTGAGCTGTAAGAGCTTTTTATAAAAGTGTAACAATTTAATAGTTACCTAATAATTATTTAAAACTCTCTTTTCCAATATACAATATGACTTTAGTTTTGTTAATGAAAATCAGCATGTAAATTTCATCAAGATTTTTGAGTATATTTGCATATCTTTTAATCTCTGACTCTAGCCACTTGTCTAATTCTCAAATTTGTGTTCTCTCTCAATCTGGTTTATCGAATGTTTATTTCATTGAGTTTAAACCAGTTTTAGATTAATCAATTCTCATTTTCTGTTTTCTGATATTAAATTCTATAGTTTGTCTTTATCATTAATTTATTCTTACTTAAGTTCAGTTTATTGTTATTTTGTTTCAGGATTTTTTTTCCTCTAAATATCTAGAGTTGAATGCTCCACTCATTTATTTTGAAATTTTATTTTTAAACAATGAAATATTTCAGGATTATAAATATCAATAAATACAAATTTGCTGTAGTGCATAACTTTGATATGTAATTTTCTTCTAAAGAAGAAAATTAGTTAAAACTAACTTATTAAAAGTCTATAATGGTATTTTTAAATTTCCTCATTTTACTAGTGTTTTTGACTATTTACGATAAGAAATTTCCAGAATGTTGTAAGAGCATGATTGGTGGGTGTTTGCTTTTTGCTATGAATCTTCCAAGTTTTTGCTATGAATCTTCCATGATTTCTAGGAATCTTCCTGAAGAATGATTGGGTTATGAGAACCCAATGGAGGTTTTAAGACATTAAAGCCCTAATGATACCATTAGCTAATGAGAAGTCTCATTTATACTCCATATTTTCATATTCCTATTCTATAAACAAGTGCAAAAATTTTAATTAATCCACTTGAGTCCAACCTCTTTGACCTAACAGAAAACTCCGAGTGTAACTTTTAGCAAAAGTTTTCACTTTTTTTTTTTTTCCTTTTTCTACTCAAAGTATATATTCAAGGACGGACTACTGATCAGGACAGGTAGTCCTCAAATCATACTACAGCTGATCAGTGGACACATTACTCCCAACTGCCAGCACAGGACACAGTGGACACAAACCCTTGATTATCAGGGCACAAGTCTTTCCCCATCCCTCCCCCTTTCCACATATCTGCAGTACTTCTTAAGAAATAGATAAAATAGAGTAAGTTGGGGCCAATTAGAAAGCTCCTTATAATTAGAATTCTTCATTTAATATCAGAAATGTTCACATAATCCAATTAAAATGTCCTTTTAGACACCTGAGTTTACTCCAACAAAGAATGAATGACAGATCAGGAGGTTGGGAACAAGGTAAGGGCTTCAGAGCATTAAAACCTCCAATTAAGAATTCAGTTATTTTTATGCTTTGTATTTCCTGGCTTTAAAAATAATGCACATGAAACTAAAATCAATACTCTTGTTAACTGGCTTCTACTTTGGTGAGAACATATCACATTTTCACAGCAGATTCTGTAGTAAGAAGCAATTTTAAGATGTCATTCCTTATCTAGCCATTTTACCAAGATACGCTTTATCCAGGATAGATTAAATGACAACCTGTTTCCTCCTTTAGATTGTGTCAGATAAACTAGCATTCCCAGTTCTGTCTGGACCATAGTTCATATAGAATATGATTAATGATATATTACAAACAGAAATCCCCAAAGAAAACATCTTAATTCTTATTATCTTGATGAGATGGTAGAGCTTGTAATTTATTGGTCTGACCAGAATGACAAAATAGACTGCAAGGAAAAAAAGTGCCTCTGTAGTATCCCAAGAGACAAAGTTGAGATAATTCATTAGCAATAACATATGCTTCAAATTCACTGTGTTCCACTGGATAGTGCAAAGTTTCCTGCAAACTAACAGCAAGAGATACATTATGATCCTCTTTTTGAGGACCATGATAACCTCCAAAGAAGCCCACAGAATTTTTGTTTTTAAATATTTAAAAATGTCAGGTTTACATGAAAGTAAATAATTTCCCATGTAATATACTCCTAAAATGGATATTATATTAAGGTAATAAGTTGAATAAAATTAAACTGAGAACAGTGATTTACAAAAAAATAGAGGGAATGGTGGGCTAATAGATTTTTGTTCTTCTTTTCCAGGTTTCTTATGCCTTCTCTTCAAAGAAGGTTGTTTCCCACTCCCATTAACCATATGTTTTCCAAGCAAGGTCATCCCCTGGTTTAGAGTTCTTATATTTGAGTGCAACTTAATAAAACACTTTACCCAAATTTGCTTTTGCAAAAGCAATAGACTAAAACATAAAATCAATTTTTATTGGCAAAAGGGCTTTAATGTTCAAAAATAAGATGAAGATAATAATGATGAAAAATGTAATATTTTGTCTGACTTAATCCCAATTAGCAGCAGGAGCAAAAACACCATGCTGTCAAGAATATGATGAAGTTCTGCACTCACTCTAAGCTGTCATGAGGTGTTCACCAAAAGTTCATGTGTGAGACAATGCAAGAAAGTTTAGAGGTGAAATGACTGGGTTATGAGAACCTTAATGTGATCACTGCATTAATTCCCTGATGGGATTGACTGAGTGGAAGCTGAAGGCAGATAGGGTGTGGCTGAAGGAAGTTGGTTTTGAGGGCCTATCTTTGGAGTATATATTCTGTCCTTGTTGAGCAAAGAGAGTGCTAGTGTGTGATCTCTCTCTCTCTCTCTCTCTCTGTCTCTCTCTCTCTCTCTCTCTCTCTCTCTCCCACACCTGTCTCTTATACACATCTTNCCCTCTCTCCCCCCCACCCATTCTGGTGTAATATGCCAATCTGCTTCCCTCCACCACACTCTTCCACCATGATGTTCAGCCTCATCTTGAGCCTTGAGGAATGGAGTCAGTCATCTATGGACTGAGACCTCCAAAACCATGAGCCCCCAAATAATCTTTTCCTCCTCTACAAGTATTCTTGTCAGGTCTTTTGGTCATAGCAGCAAAAAAAGCTGTCTAAAATATAAGCCATGATGGACATTAGCATTCTGAACGTCATATCTATATATGGAACCTGAAAAAAAACCAAAACACTTTCTTTGACTTCTGGATTTTAGTCTGACATTAAAGGTTGGCATATGAATTCCATTTGGGTATAAAGACAGGTCAGGATGGACCTAAACATCTTCCCCCCTTAGATGAAAGCCAAAGATCCTAGATCTTTAAATCTTCAGAAAATTGTCATTGGAATACCTTTTTTCACTCTAAAGAATTTTTCTTTTGCACACAAAAAGTGAACACATCCAGAGGCTGTGGCTGGGGCTCTGTGGTAGTGCTTGCCTAGAATACGTGAGGCATTGGGTTGGATCCTCAGCACCACATAAAAATAAATAAATAAAGGTATTGTGTTCATCTACAACTAAAAAAAGATAAATTAAAAAATGAACACGTCCAATCAGGAACTCTAGGCTTATGAGAAAGTAAGCTTGATTTCACGCAAAGCACGACACTAGTCCTAGGCTTTTTGTAGAATTCTCTGTAAATATGGCTTTGAAGATATACATTTTTTTTGTGATTGTATAACTTTGGAAGTTGTGGGGAGCAGACTTCATTTTGTTTTGGAAATTTTCTCTACAGATGGATTCTCTCCATTTGGAAAGAGAAGGGGGGAAAAGCAAAATAGTGTTCAAGAGCTCAAAATTCATAATGAATCAAAGATAACTTTGTGCTGCTCATAAAACCCTAGCCAAAGAAATATTCCAGTTTACTAACCTTGATTTCCTAAGTGGGATATTGTAGGTGAAGTGATGAGAATGAGACCCACTCTTCTGTTTGGATTTTTGTCCTCATAAATCAAATTCTTCTATTACTGTAAAATATCACATAGAATTGGTATGCTCTATTACACAGATGCAGTGCAAGTTTCACACAATAGGTGACTTTTAATTATAGATAAAGATGAAGATGCTTGCCATGACTAGGCAAGTTAAATTTTATATCTAGCTATCTTTTCTAGGCCACTCAAAGCCACCAAACTGAGCTCATTTTTCAGTCTTCCTTAGTTCCTTAGTTCTTTGTCAAAATTTGTGCCTGTAACCTCTCCCTTAACAATCCTTTCTCTTTGTTCCTTTTGTTTCTCTGTGTACAGAAGTATCCTGACCAGATAGTTTTTCTTGCATTTTACTGTTTATCCTGTTTCTACCTCCCTAAACCAATATCCAGACTCTAAGACCTTCCTCTATCAACCATTAAAGAGCATGCTATTCCTCTTCTCAAAAATCAAATGACAGATTTCAAATATTCGCAAATCAAATGATTTGCAATTATTTTAAAATATTCTTTAGTTTAAAAGTCTTTGGTTGAAAAAGTAACCAAAACACCAACTCAAAAGAATTGAGCAATAAAAGGGATTTATTGATTCAAGTAACCAAAAACTCTGGGGACAGGGTTTAGCCTGATTCAGCGGCTCAACAGAATCATCTAAATCACCTTTATACCAACTTTCTGAGCTTAGGTGTTGTATTCGCCCTGAGGCTTGGGGAAAAAAAAAAAATCTTTACATGATTTGCAGTACCTCCTAAGGCTACAGCTTCAATTACTACCAGTAGGAAAATCAATCATTTTTTTCTCAGTAGCTAAGGGGACAGAGCACATGATTGCTTAAACCAACAGGGATATTTTAAGGAGAAGTCTGTGTTACTCAAACTGCAGGATAAGGAAGTTTGGAAAAGAGAAGAGATGCTTAGGAGTTAGTCAACAATACTGGTTACTAAGTTTTTGACCTTTTTAGGTTATGACTTTCTATTCCTTATGGTATTCTATACAGAACAGTACAACATTCTCCAAACATAGGGCAATATGAATAACAATATTAGTAAAACACAAATAGACAATAAACACTGAATAAATGCTTGAAACTTACTCAATATATTTTTGAAACCACAAGAAGAAACATGTGAATCATGTTTAAACATGGGGCATTTTAAAAACTCGTTGTGACCACATGCCCAATCCCACAGTTTGGTCATTGTTGTTTTGGTTTTGGTTTTTCACTTCTAAAGCAACACACATTTAAAATCACACTTGGAAAAGACATTGGCTTCTCTAATATTTTAAGAGTGACATTATGAATATATTGTAGGTTTTTTTTTTAAAGCTAAAAATATGACTTATATAGGGTGACCACACATACTAGTTTGCCTAGGACATTCCTGATTTATGTTTTTTGTCTTTGGGCTACTATTAATAATACTGACTTTCACTCTCAAGATAAGCTTTCTTTGGACAATAAATTATAATGTCAGTCTAATTTAGATTAATATACAAACACGTTGAAAATATCTATATTATTCTAAATGAAATTTGAGGTAAGGAAACTTCCTAATCAAATAAAAGTTAAATAGACGTCGTCTTTGTGTGAATAAGAAAAAAATAGTTCAATTTTTCATCTTCTAAGAAACATAGTATCTCTTCTGAAGTCTGAAAGAAAACTCATTTGAAGCCACAGCTGTTGTGCTTTGGGGATTTGGATTAAAACTCATCATTATCTTTCTCTAAATACTCTTCCCTGGACCAATCAGTGGTCATATGGTATTTACAGGCCCTGGTCACTGAACTGACTTGAATGGCCTTTGTATTGCAATACAATCAGATTATGTCTAATCTAAATGCTGTGTGTCCTTTATAGAACAGACAAATCCTAATCCCCCATTTACAAAAGCAAAGCCAGCCCAGTCCCCAATGGCTTTCCCATTTTGTCTTGTTTTGGTTTTTATTTTTAAGTGACAGAAATAAAAATAAATTGCAAATTCACTCAGTCTAAGTGTAGTCTAAAAATAAATATTTGGTGGTTTTTGAGCTGTGGTCAAATAATTTCTTTTGTGATAGTCGACAACGTGTTACTATACAATCACAATTCTCTTCCTTCTAAAGAATACAGATAAGCAAAATAAACCACCTCACTATTCTAAAAGTATAAAGACAAGCTTGAAAAGCATCTCATTTCCTCTTTTCTAAATTACTTGAGCATTTGTCCTGAAGCTCAGATTAGTTAGCTGTGTCCCTATTTTATTAGTTAAGCAGCAATGATGTTTTAACATGACTGCTTCAAACATCCCAGAAGCAATGCATAAAACTATTCTGGAATGGACCTTCCAGTCTTCTACCACTTCACCACCCCGTTGTCAACTTCTGCTTCCCCATGAGCCACTTCATTTTCAAGGAGGTGAGAAGGTCTAGCAAAGGTGACAACACTCCCTGCCTTCCTTACTCAGGGCTTTCACCATCTCTCAGCCTCAACTTTCTTTGCATTCACCATCTCAGTAATGTCCTGCCACCTCCTTCTTCCCAAGACCCCAGAAATAACATTGTCAGGGCTCTGATGCCGTCTCCTCCCTCAACTCTGCAGGCTTTATCTATGCTAAGTTTGGGGGATCCTCTTTTGAAGCTTTACATTACCTCCTATGAGCCACATAACCAGGAAATGAGATTCTAAATTTGGAAGTGAATAAAGAAGTAATTAAAGTATGAAAAACAGATGTCCAAAATGTAGCACCCACCCTCACACACCACAGAGTTTGGGGTTTGGTTCTGTCAAACAAGAAGGAAGCTCAATCTTTAAAAGGATAAGGGAGGAATTTTTCTGAAGTATTAGGAAGCCAAGGAGTATTTTAACAAAGACTGAGAGTGTTCTCTTTTTCGATACTGCTCTATAAAGCCACAAATAAAACAACAGAGCAAGGAAGAGCTCTGAGGCACTCATGGGTTTTCTGCAGTGTTGAAAGTGGAAGGCAGGCTTGCTAACGAAGAATCAGATACTATTTGAGCTCTAACTTGATGACTGATTTCATTCCTTTTAGGATACTGAGACATCACTTACCCCATCCATCTTTATGAAGCAAGGAGTGCTATTGATAGCTCTGCCATGAAGCAAAAATATCCCCAAAAGGTGCCTTCTAAAAAAAAAAAAAAAAAAAGAAAGAAAGAAAAAGAAAAGAAGAAAGAAAGGAAGAAAAAAAAAATGTACCTTCTAAGTATACCGTTCTCCCCTGAAGCTAAGGTCAGTGGCAAAGTATTTTGCCACAATACACACAGTGGACCAGGACCTAAGATGAGGTGGAAGTTTTTGTCTTGTTTTTGTCCTGTGTTTTAAAACTTTGCTTTGTAAATTAGCCAGAAACAAAATTCTTTAACTTGCCTGGATTTCTCTCACTGCCTAGCACCTACCAACGAAATATAGACTCAAAATAAATATTAACTGCTTTTGCAACTATAAGTAATGTGATCAGAAAGGTAAGTTTGGAACCAAAATTTCATAAGGCATACGTCAAAGACAAAGGTAGTTAACTTCTAATTTATGTATCAATTCAAAAGTATTGTTCATCTATTCAAAACCCTATTAAGTTCATACTGCATTCTAAGGACTTCAGTAGACCACAGATGAACTGAGAACCTAACAAAGAGATGATTATTTAAGGAGATAAAATGTTATAGTGTACTATAAAAGACTGATAAAATCTTCACGCTTCCTTCAACTTACCAACAGCTCACTATGTGCCAGATACTGTGTTAAGCCCTAGGAGAAATATAATAGTTAAAAATATATAAATATGGTAGGGTTATGAGGAAGAAGGGAGGCACAAAGAACATCCACAGCAAAGACTTGTAGGTGTGGATGAACCAGAGCATTCAGGGAACTGCCAGCAGCCAGGTGTCCTGGAGAGAGAGTGTGATGAGCTGGGTACAGGAAGGAGAGGTGAGAGTCCAGATCACAGTGGCCCTTATGTGCCTCCCCAAGAAATTACAATTCTGTCCTGAAAGCAATGGTGAGTTGTTGAAGGAAGCATCTCCTTCATCAATTCAAATATTCTATAGCTGATTTCATAATAGCCCATTTACTATTTTCAGAAAATGATGATTCATTGCCAGCAATGGGAAATTCATGTTTCATATTTATGAAAATATGAATAATCATTTATTTGAAAAATGTAATTTTCAAATGTAAATAATAATCCAAAGAATTATTTAAATGTTGATCTTTAAAAAATAAATTAACCCTCACACATATCTTACAACTAGAACTGCTCTATGTTTCCTAGCCCTGTTATTAACTGCTATCCTTTACATTCTACCTTCATTGAAGCCAAAGTTGACATAAGCACTGCCTTTCTTGCAGTATGCTATTAAAACCTAACACATATGCATACAAACAAAAATCGTTAGCAAATGGTCTATGAATTGTCACACAATGACCTTTCCCCATGTAATTAGCATTAAGAAAAAGTGGTATCTAATCAAAAGTGGATTCTTAACCCAGAGGCCTCCTCATGGCCCTTTAGAACCTTCCTCAAGGGTAACTATCACTCTGACTTCTATACCAAGGATTAGATTTAACTGCTTTTAAACCTCTTACAATTGAAATCATATAGTATTTATTTTGGGGGGAGTTTTGTCCATATTATTGTTTATAGTTGTACATTACTAATTTTCATTTCTATGTGGCATTCTATTGTATGAACATATCACAATTTATACAGCTTACTATAAATTTATAGTTATGTATTTTTCAGTTGTGACTATAATGAAAGATGTTGGTATTAAATATCCTTGTGTTTAGGGAACACAGGCATATATGCCTGTGGAATTGCTGAGTCTACCTTATTTATTTGTTCTTTGTTAAGTCAATACAGTACTTCTATATACAGAGCAAACATTAGACAGGAATATATGGGAAACCACAGAAAAGCCTAATAGGTAAAAATGCATCTTACAAAGGACAGCTGAATCAAAATCCAAATGCCAGTTACTAATTTGGTCATTAATTCTTTCACCATGAGCCCAATATATTACAACATAATTTAAGGATAATAGCCTTTACATGGAAACTCCTTATTAAAAGTAAAACATGACCCCATTTCTACTTTCCAGCTTGATTAAATAAAAACATTTTAAAATGCTTTATTCAATTTTATCTTTCAGATAATTTGGTTCAATGTTAAGCAATCATACTGTCAATGGCAACACTGCTGCTAAAAAGAATGTATCAAAAGAGTCTAAAAGGAAATGTCTAGAGGAAAAGAATGGCTCTTAGTTTTCATAAGTTTGAGAACAGGAAAAATACAAATCACATGAAGAACTTTAAAGTCTTTCCTTTAAACAGGCCCACGTAACAAAATCACTGGTAACTGTATCTCAAAATATTTCACAAAACTTGCATGTTTTGAAATATATGGGCTTTATGGATGGTCTGGGCTCTGTGCCTAGAAATATTGCCAGAGATCATCTCACGTTTTTATTCCTAGGATCAATAATGTCAACAGATGTTAAGGTTTTTCAGCCAAGTGCAATGATAGAGAGAAGAGAGAAAGGGGAATAGAAAAAAAAAGAAAGAAAGAAAGAAGAAAGAAAAGCATTTAAACAGTAACCCAAAGGATAGATAGACAAAGGAAGAAATTATAAAAGAGCACAACTGTTTGAACAAGATCCATACTTTTTGAATAACTAGTAGTTTCAGTTAAGAAATACAACCAGGGCTGGAGCTGTAGCTTAGTGGCAGAGCACTTGCATTGCATGTGTAAGGCACCACATAAAAATAAACAAATAAAATAAAGGCATTCTGGTCATCTACAACTACAAAATTAAAAAAAAAAAAAAAGAAATAGAACCAACTCTAAATCATACATTCCATTCTTTCTAAATCATCCTAAAATATAATAAAAGACCAAATGTCAAAATGCTTCATTGATAAACAACTTCATAGCCTGATAATATTTTTTCACCAGCTGAAGAGACTATTTACAAAAAACACCTCCCAAGTTTTCAATGATTAAAATATCTTCTTAAAAATTACTTTAGGAATAATGTTAATCATTCACTTACCAGTGTAACAATTAAAAATTAAATAAACAACTGTACATACACATGCAAAATAATACTAATATATAATATACAATACATAGTATGATATGTAACACCTTAGATCTTTCCCCAAAAAAATTAACTCAAAATTGAACATAGACCTACATACAAAATACAGAACTATAAAATTCCAGGAGATCACATATAGCAAGATCAAGGTGACCTTTGATTTGAAGATGGTTTTCAGATCTGACATCAATAACACAATCCATGAAAGATAGAAACAATTGATAGGTGAAGAACTTGACTGAAATTTAAAACTTCTGCTGAGAAGCTACTGCAAAGAAGATAAAAAGACAAGCTACAGACTGGGAGAAAATATTTGCAAAACACATGATTAAAAAAATATCATGTCCAAAATAAAAAGACCTTTTAAACCTTGAAAGAATGAATTGAAAAAGACCAAAATATCTTAATAGACACCTCACCAAATGAGATGCACAGATGATGAATAACCATGAGATAGATGCTCGATATCCTATGTCATTAGGGAACTGCAAATTAAAACAGCAAATAGATTTCACTACATGCCTGTTAGTATGGCTCAAATTGTATTATGATGGTTAAAACACTGACAACACCAAATGGTAGAGAGGATGGGGAGCACTCCTTTATGGCTGGTGTGAATGTAAAATGGTACAACCACTTTGAAAGACAGTTGGCAGTTTCTTAGACAGCTAAACATGAACTTACCACAGGATCCAGCAAGTGCTCCCCTGGTTATTCACATAAATGGGTAAATAATTTATGCCACACAAAAACCTAAACAAAAATTGGTTACAGAACTTTGATTAATAATCTCCAAACAAAGCAATCAAGCAATAGGTGAATTACTAAGCAAAATGTGGTGAATCTCGAGGATGGAATATTTACATTGCAATATGAAGAACTGAGCTGTCAAGCCATGAAAGGACCTTCAACACAGTGCTAAATGGAAGAAGCCCATCTGAAAAGGCTCCATACCAGGTAAGGCAGCACAATGGAGAAACAAAAAGCACAGTGGTTTCCAGAGGTTGGGGAGGGAGAGAAGAAGAAGGAGAGACAGGAGCAGGGCAGTGCAACTCCTCTCTATGGTGCACATGTGACAATATGCAGTAGGTGAAACTCAGAAAATGTACAACACAAAGAGGGAACTCTATGTAAACTATGGACTTCAGTTCATCTAATGTACCAATATTGATTCTACAACTATAACAAATGTGTCACACCAGTACAAGAGGTCACCTATAGGAAATTGAGGGGCAGGAGGGGAGGTATATGAGAACTCTGTACTTTATAAATATAGACCTTCTTGAGGCCATTAAGTCTTTTAATTTTAAAAAAAATGAATGGATTTTTATTTTCAGGCAATTAAAATATCTGAAAATATATTATAATACTTACAAAATAGGAAACAAATTGTACTTGAATCTCAAACCAAGGATACCTGGTCTCTAAAGACTTCCTTTCCAGGAACTTCCTTTTCCAATAAAATGATGCTAGGTAGAGTTAATGACTATACAAAGGGCTAGGCATAGAGCTACAGATTTTAGATGTTATCTAATTTCATCCTCACATAGCCTGATGTAGGTATCACTTTCCTTATTTTCCAAATAATGAAACAGGAGCTTTCCCAGTCTTTATAGCTTATCATGTGATAAGCAAGCAGACTGACTCCACCTTGCATGCTTCTCCACAGTTTGATTATTGCATTTTACTGACAAAGATCCCACAAAATTGCATGAACATCTCCCAAGGATTTCAAAACTTACTAGATCAAGTTGCTTGGAAAAAAATAGATTAAAATGGGTTTATCATCTTAATTTTTTAAATCTACCTCATGATTTATATATTCTTATATGTAATTGCACAAAATATGAAGAATGGTCTATAATTTTCCAAAAGTACACTTCCTTGCAAGCAGATACCCAGGATCTCCTGGCCCAACTTGCTCAAATATTCCTTCCAAGACAAATTAGAGACATCAGCTCAGTGGTAGCAAATAATGGGTATGTGAGCAAAGAGGCCAAACCCTGAATCTGGGGACCAAGAGTAGGAAAACCAATGCATGGCCCAAGTTTTAGCACTCCTGTGATAGACATATCGGTCTCTTGAGACCTCTATTTGTTGACTCATACAGAGGCTGACAGAGAAAATCTTTGAGTGCCTGCTAGTTCTCAGATTCATGCATGTGGAACCTTGAAGATGATTAATTCTTATGACAGAGAGAAATAGTTTGAGCATGAGGCATGAACAAATTATGATAGGGTGTGGAGTTTCATGTCAATGTAGGCAAGACTGCTTTTATGACATTCAGTTGGGGATCTGAGGTTTCGTGGCAGAGTCTCTTTTCATGGAGAAGTCTCAAGAGTAGCAGAACAGTCAGAGTGGTTAAATTGTGTTAGTATTAGGAAGATGAGCCCTATTTGGTATCCAAGGTGATTCTGGATAACGGCAGTCCTATACTAAGCTGCAAAATAGGGAAAGTCGGGCCTTTGGCTATACTGACAAAGGAACCTTCTCTCACCTGTCCTGCCCTCCCCTGCTGCCTACTCTTCCTGTTTCCCCACTGCACTAGGTAGTATTCTCAAGGATGTTCCTTGGAGTTCTCTATGGCACAAAATATTCATCTTTCCCCTTAAAAATGCAGTCTCGCTGCAGCTCTTCCAGGATTTAGAAGAAAGGCAATCAGATTAAAATAAATGAAACTACCTTATAAATGACTGAAAGGAGCTTAACCCTTCCAGGGTCTGTATTTGCACATTAAAAAAAATGTTAATACACATAAACCTTTCAAATGTGGAATTTAAATAAGAGGAAAAATTTGTAGACTTAAGAAAAACATAATTCGGTTTTATGAAAAGAAAGGGCAGGATCCTAGTCATCATGCCTTTATTACCTAGCCGACCTTCATCTCACTAAAACCCAACTCCTCATGGTAGATGGCTAATCCATACCCTGGCCATCCTGCGACTCCTGGGCTGGCATGCTCTTCAGGCTGACAATGTAAATTACCGACCTAAATGGTCAAGCATACACTTTACAATAACCATCACATTCCACACAAATAATCAAAGCATTAAGAATGAAAGTAAGATACGCTTAGAGAAAATATTCAAGGCCTAACCAAACACACAGTACATGATTAACCTTGTTGCATGGGTCAACAAACCAGGCTAAGTTGAAATACTTTTGCTGATATTACCTTTAACAAGAGACATTTATTTCATCTAAAACTTTTCTGGTATGGGGTAAAAATAAACATATGAAATATTTTTCAAAATTATATTATACTCTTCTAAAATCCATACAACGAATTATTTTACATTTCTCTAGGTATATCACCTGGGACGCTGACAGTTCTTAAATAGTCCCTAAATAGGGGCTGGGGTTGTGACTCAGTGGTAGAGCTCTTACCTAGCATGTGTGAGGCACTGGGTCAATTCTCAGCACTATATATAAATAAAGTCCATTGACAACTAAAAAAAAAAAAAGTCCTTAAATAAAAACAAAACATCCTGAGAAAAATTACATAATTATATGTACACACACACACACACAAACACACACACACCATGGGGTACATGCAAACAATCAGATACTTCATTTGACTTTAATTTATTCAGATATTATTAACTACTTAACTATATTTTTCATTTTTTAGTCTTTTGTTTCCCCAAGTATGCAAACATATTTTGACTATTTCAGGAAAAAAAATCACAGGAAAAATCATCTAAATAAAATGAACATTTTGTTTTTCTTTGATGCTAGTTCAAATTCAAAAACAGATGTAGTGCAAATGAGAAGCATAGTCTATCAATGATATCTAAAATGCAAAAAAAAACCACAGTGTTTTGCTAAAAATTACTATAAAACTCTCAATATGTTTAAAATATTAAGTTTTAAAGAAATGAATTGAAAAGATTTTTAAAGCATAGGAATGTACAATAACATGAATGTATGATAACATAATGAATTTAAAAAAAAATCCTTGAGAACATACTGATATTTGAAAAGATGGATAGTGAGAGGAAAATTTAATGATGTTCTAAAACTTGGTAGTACTAAATATTCCTTTTTATAAAGTTTTGACTTTTGAACTATGTTAATGTTTTATATATTAAGAAAATTTTAAATAAGAAATTAAAATTGAATTCAAACAGAAACAAACCTCACTATATATTAAATACATTACATAACTATAAAAAAGAAGAACACAGGTAACTTTAGAGCATAGCATATGACTTTATATCCTTAATAAAATATATTTTAAGTACAAAAACACCTGCAAAGATATCTTGAGGTTATCTTGAAATATCTTATTTGTTTTTGGTACTGGTGTCTGTGTGGCAATTCTGAAATTATAGAGAGGCGCTACTGTAACCATAAGTGGATGAATATTAATGTTATCCATGTTGGGATCAGGGTTGTCTCTACAGGAGAAATACAATTACAGAATGTTAGAAGGAGAAAATATAATGCTGTATGTTGGATTAGAAGCATCAGCAAGAACTCATCCTGTGTGTATGTGTCTTTACCAGCTTTGTTCACTGAATAGTTCTAGAAGCAATGATATCCCAGTAGTAATGTCCCCTAGTTCCCAGATGTTGGTTTCTAAACAATTCCCCACTAAAACAAAACCAGAACTTGTAGAAGAAACCAGCGGCCCCTGGTCTCAGGCAAGGAAAGTGCAAAGTGAGCCTGAACTTCCTTCTCTGCTGGAGAGGCAAGGAAGTGCTCAACAGCTTATTAAATACATTGGTCTCGGAGGGGCTTTTACTAGCCCAATGCAAGAGATTTATACTATAAGAATAAATGACGACAGGAATGGCTGCTGATAAATAATATATAATATAATATATATATATATATTTTAGAAAACTTGAGTCCATTCTGATATTTTAAAAAGGAAGAGGAGGCTTTTCCTTTACAAAAGGTAAGGCAACTGAAGACTATAGAAGGAGAAATGGAAAGTCGTCATTTTTACAATCACCATAGTAATAACTGATTCTAGGAAGCTGCCTCTGCAGATGCTCACAGCACCAGGTGAGAGGCCATTTAGGACACAAGATATTCAGAGCCACATGGTATCCCCTCCCCACCCCCCACCCTGCAGATTATTACTGATGACAAAGGGGAAAAGCTACCCTTCCAATGTGGAAATCTGGCAGCTACATCTTTACCAGGTGATCACGTTTAAAATCACCAGCATTAGGACAATGAAATCATGAGCCCTATTAAGTTCACAATATCACCTGTGGAGTATTCCTGCCATATATATTTAACTGAAATCTAACTGTGAGGAAAACATCAAATGTACCCCAATTGAGAGATACTCTGCAGAGCAATGGGCTGTCTCTTCAAAAATGTCTCCATCCTAAGAAACAAGGAAGGCTGCAGGATTATTCCAATTTAAAAAATGAAGATATGATTGAGACAATTTGGGAAATTTAAAAATAGACTGGATAAGAAATTAAATCCTGCCAGAACTAAACGGGGGACTTCCTAGCCTCCAGAACTGTGAGAAAACGAATGCCTATTGTTATTTTATTGTGTGACATTTTGTTATGATAGCTCAAATACACTAAGACAAGAGTAGTCTGGTTTTTGACTTTGGTCTTGATAATTAATTTGGACATCAGTCCTTCCTCAGCCATTTGCTATGCTTTGCCTTTTCCTTTCTTGAGAGTGTTTTTGGATGGGCACACCTTCTTAACTTTGCCATAGTACAATTTATAAGTTTTATATTTTATGAGTGGTTCTTTGGGGTTCTGTTTAGGAAATTTTACCTCCCCTAAGCTCATGAAGACATCCTCAAGTGTCAGCTTCTAGCATCTTGACTGCTGCTTTTCATATTTTTGTTAATGTTCCCACTCAATGTGACACTTGGTGTACAGGATGAAGTAAGGATAAAGATACTTTTTCCACAATGGTTAATCACTTGAAAAAATTTCCTGAAAAGGCCTTCCTCTCACTACTGCAATTCAAGGACACCTACATTATAAATCAAGTGACCACACAAAAAGGACTGGATCATAGACAAAATTATTGTATTGCTAAATGTCCTACACATGATCAGATACATGCTGAAGTATTTAAGGATGAAATACCATGATGTCTGCAACTAACTTTGAAATGTTTTAGCAAAACAAAAGAAAAGCCAAATGCATATACACAAAAGAGGCCAATTGTTACCAAGTGGTGAAAACACACAAGGAGTTGACACAACTTTCACCTCTATTTATAATTTTTCAAAATAGTTGGTTGGAAACAGCATGGGAACTTTGAGTTAAAGGGCCACCTCCATCTATTTTGGCCTAGAACTCCACACTACTCAGCGTAGTCCTGGACATAAACATTGCATGAACTAAGCACATGTACACCAGTTCCTGTGGGTGCTGGGTTCTGGGGGTGGGAGTTGTTTGTCAAGGGTCTTGGAAATGTGGCACTAGCTGGTACTTCTTTTCTGTGGCCTCCAAAGTCCTGCACTGTCTGGCCCTCTTGGTCCTTGGTGGCCTCCTCTCCTACCCTACTGTCTCTTCTCATCCCCACTTTCTCTTTGCATTCCTCATAATTGCTAAATTGTTCCTGCTTGGATTCTGTGTTCTCTGTGCCCTATGCTTGGAAATCTCTGTTTCCAGAGGCTTCGTATCATGGGGGTCTTGGCCAGGGGGTCCCCCCTCAGCACTCCTTCACTGATACCAGTTCTACAACACATCTCCACCCCCATGCACTGTCTCAGAGCTCTTTGTCTGCAGTTGATTACTTGATAATGATGATGATACAACAATTGTAAGAACACAGCATGAGATCTACCTTCATCAAATTATTAAGTGGACAATACATCACTGTTGACTACAGGTGAATGGATAAAGGTGTGGTGTATAAAAAATGTAATACTATTTGGTTTTAAAAGGGAAGGAAATTCTGCCACATGCAATAACACAGAAGAACCTTCAGGTATTATGCAGGTGAAATAAGCCAGTCACAGTAAGAAAAATTCTGCATGATTCCACTTATATGAGATACCCCAAATAGTCAAATTTATAAGGCTGCTCATCAGAGCACTTGCCCCATGACTCAAGTCAGAAATGACCACGTGTACATTCATTTATCACTTGTTATCTGTTCTCCCAGAAAGGGACCTTGTCTCATCCAACTGCTTCTACCCATGGCTTCAATCATTGCCTAATGTAATCCACAAACACAAATTTAATGGAGTAACAGTTGTTAAAACACCAGCAAACTCTGAAGATTAAATTTGGTACTGCATCCTCTGCAATATTTGCATTTGGAGCAATAAAACAAAAATGCAAAATAAGAAAATTGGAGTCAGCAGCCTCTCTCATATTTCTTTTAAAAGACTATTTTGAGACAACTGAATCAATGGTCTTGTGTTTTCTAATTAAACAAAAGTAAATTTGCAAAAAATCACAAATCACAACAACCTGAACCTTCCTGTCCTTATGAGGATAATGGAATGAAGGGAGGGAACTGCCACTTTTCTTGCCCCCAGCGCTCCAATGACCTGCTAGAGGGATGCACTAAACAATTGGAGGTGGGAACCTATTCTGCCTTTCCAGCTCATTAAATCATATATCATTTTTACATGTGAGCCACCAGGCTATAAATCATGTGAGACAGAATGAGAGCTAATTAAAGGGTCAGCTGAGCATATAATTTTGAATTCCTAGGAACCCAAAAACTGAGATTGATAATAAAATGTGATAAAACCAGAATCATTTGCTAACTAATAAAGCAAGGATTTTCAAGCTGCCAACTTACTAAGCCAACTTTTCATATTTAAAATAATCTACATTGAATACAAGACTTACATGGTAATGAATTTCCAGCATTTATTCTAGAGGGCTTCATTAAAATGTATTTGGAATTTAGGTTTTTATTTTCTATTTTTGGTAAGGACAACAAGGTCAAAAGAGATATCACCTAATGGTGTTCTCAATTCACTCCTGGGGTAGGAAGTGTTCTTGTTAACTGGGAAGTATATCACATCCTTCTCCCAAAGTGCATTCAGGGAAAACAGGTAAGTGCAAAGAAATTCCACTTGTCAAGGGGGAGAACCAAAATGCAACCAGACCCAGATGGCCAAGGTCACTGAAGGAGCTGGTGACGGCTCTGACAAGGCAGCTGACTCACCACGGTTTGTCCTGCTTGCTCCAAATCCAGGCTTCATCTAAAAGGCATTTTGAGGTATTTGAGTTTCCGCATTTTATATTTGCATTCCTCACAACCAAGAGCTTTCATATTAAGGAAAGAAAAAGAAACACCCACTATCTTATTTATACACAATAAAAAATATCCAGACTATTTTTCTTTAAAAGCTCTTTTCAGTTATAAACTAAGACTTGTGAACTAACTAAGAACAACACAGTCAGGTATAAATGCTAGGTGGTGATATTTAAAAGAAGAAACATACTTTCTGTCATTACTTTAATTCAAGAACCAAAATGGACAGGCTTTCAGAGTTGCTGCTTTACAATGAGAACTGTATCAACTTTAAAACTACATCAGAATCACAGCTAACAGAAAACAAAAATTTAAATATAAAATATGTCCCATTTACTACTTCTTAAAAATATAAATCTCCAATGTTATCTATTCAAGTTCCAGTATAGGGGGAAAAAAACACACAAAACACACACACACACACACACACACACACAAAAAAAAAACAACTTTCCTTTTGAAATATAGAGATGAACAAAGTGAGAATTATTGAGTTACATACATCTAGGTTCTAGCGCTATGCCCGTTTTAAAATCTTCTCTCCAAAGAAAATGATACACATTTCCCTCTGTGATCAAGTAACCGTGGGAGGCTCAAAGAAACCACAGCTTGAAAACCACACATTCAAAAGATTACCTGCATCTCTCCTAATCATATGTCCCAAGCATAAGCACTGATTACAATGCTGGCACTCGAGTATGTACAAAACAAGAAAACTGCACAGTCAATGCGGTGGATTTGTCTTTTTACCTCTCACCCTGCAATCTTCTTGCACACAGAGTGCCTCCCTTCTAATCACATGGAAAGTGTGGTTATTATCTCTGCTCTACCTCACCCCAATGTCATCCTTATAATACCTAAGGCTCCTTCCTCCCTTTTAACCCAAAGGAAATGCATATTACATCGCCATTTCTAAAACATGATTCCTCAGGAAAAGGAACCCACATACTTCTGTGGGATGTAAAGCTATACAGAGATAGATAAATATCTGTGTGACTAGATCTACAAGCAAAAAATAGCTAACCAGAACACTGGAAGCTTCATAGGATCTCTAGTCTGTCTTATGTGTATGCCATCCATGCTTCTGTGAAAAAGAATCAGTTATCTGAAATGTTTTCATGGATAGAATCAGGGAGGAGGAAATTAATTAATTTATACAAACTACCTTAATCATTTTTGCTTTAAAATATGAATCAATAATAAATAGAGTATAAACTAAATATAGTTATTATGAACAAATAAAAAGATATTTTCTGCTCCTTGTAAGAACATGACCCTTTCAGCTTCAGTGCTATATATTCTATTCTAATTCAAAAAACACAGGACACTATAAGGAGTATAAACAAAGAAAACTATCTAGAATTGGCATTCCTATCTGGATTCTTTCGTGAATTACTCTCCTGAAGAAGATTCATAATAGTGAGATATATCCATAAGAAATGTTTAAAAAAATAACTATGAGTATATGGCAGAAAGATCAATAGAGGGAGGGGAGCAAGGGATGGGGAGAGGAAAGATGAAGGAGAGGTAGTAGGGTCTGAATGAGAACAAGATATACTCCAGCTGAGCACCCTGGTGAACACCTGTAATCCCAGCAGCTCGGGAAGCTGAGGCAGGAGGATTGTGAGTTCAAAGCCAGCCTCAGCAAAAGCGAGGTGCTAAGCAACTCAGTGAAACCCTGTCTCTAAAGAAAATACAAAATAGGGTTGAGGATGTGGCTCAGTGGTTGAGTACCCCTGAGTTCAATCCCTAGTATGCCCCCTCAAAAAAATAGATATATTCCATGCTTGTATAATTATGTCAAAATGGATTCTACTGACATGTATAACTAAAAAGAACAATAACCAAAAAATTCATACATGATTCCAGAAGAAAACTGCTTAGATAGACTTGGCTGACAGCCTCTTGCTGTTTATCCTTGAAAATTCATTTTGCTTTCATTAAAGACCAGCTACAAAATCTACAGCCACTGAGCCACTCAATGATTCTTGGGTCCATATGCGCCAATAACCTCCCACCTAACCCAGTGGATCTCACCAGAGAGAACTGTGTGCAGATGGAGTCACTCAGACCACTTCAACCAACTCAGAGCTTTCTTCCATTAAATTTTATTAGACAATAAATTGGAAACTTTTCTAGTCAATGGATCACAGAAAATAAATAGTATCTTTATTCAATGTTACTTTAAAATTTAATATTCCATTTTGTAGTTTTATGGTATTTAAAATAATATGAGATAAAGCACAAAAAATGGACATTTTGTTCAGTTCTTTATCACTTAAATCTTTACCATTTACAGACACTCAAACATTTCAGTATTTGAGACAGCCATCTATGTCAGTTAGGGTCCCAATAGGAAAGAAATACATCTTTCAAACTGGGACAATGGGAAGAGGTTTATTATTAAAGAACTCTACAAGCATATGGTCAGGGTGGAAAAGAACCACAGAGATACTGCAGTTCTTAACTCCTGGATAGAGGAGTTAGGAGATATTTTTACCACCCCAGACCCAAGGGGAAGAGAGGAAAAGGCAGCTATCCAAACCCAGAGAGAAGGAAAATGGTGGGGAAGGCCATCTTGAGAGGAGCAAGACCACCACAGGACATAGCCAGCCTCCAGCACCCTTCCAGAGAATGGCCCGGGAAATAAACACTCTGATCTCCTCCCTCCATCCCATTGTCTCCTGCCAATATTTCCCTTTAACCAAACCCAACCTGAGAGATCAGGGAAGTCCATAGAGGTCAGCCTCCTAGAGCGCAGAACAGAGTGGACAAGGGTAAGAGCACATCTGGAAGGGCAAACAGAAGATATCCACATAGGCAAAGACGAGTCACTCACACCTCCATCTACGATATATTTATAAGGCTTACAGAATCCAGGCATTCACATAGGGCAAGAACAGGTTCAAGAACCGCCCGCACAGCCTGCCTTGTCCCCCAGAGACCCTGAAAGGCACATAAGCACATAAATGCTGGCAGTGCACAGTAAGATCTTGCTGAGTAAGAGCTGCTCATTTCTTGCCACATCAAGCTATATTCATATTTAGGAAGATTTTGACAAGCATCTCTGAACACTCTGCTAAAAAGCCTGAATTGACTACGTGCAAAATCGAACCATCAAAGTTCTTTGATCAGAGCAATGTCATAATTAAGTCTTTGTTTAGGAAAGATTTCTTTGGTGGTATTATGAAGTTGAGATTAGAAAAGGAAGTGGAAAAACAGCTAGGAGACCATTTAGAAAGCCATTACAAGAATCCAGGAGAGAGAGAACCTCAGTATTGTCATCTTGTGGTTTATATTTTTTAAAATCCCTGGTGCCTAATTCTTTGGGATAGAGAAGGGATGATACAAAATTTGTTCCTTCAGTTCTGAAGCTTCTATATTCTCCCACAGATTTCTCTTGCTTCCTTACATCCCACAGCCAATCATTTATCAAGTACTATTGACTCTGACTTTCAGTATCTCTAGAACTGACCCTCTTCTCTCTGCCAATGCTTTGATAAAGGACACATTTATCACACACACACACTACTATTTCCAAACTATGCACAAACTGTTCTTGGGGATTCCATGAGAAAGGAAAGCTTTCTGGTCAAATATCTTTTGGAGTCCCTGGAATACGCACATTTTTTAAAGAGTTTGCTTTTTGAGCTTTAAAGAATGTTTATAACACTTGTGAATTCCTACAGAGGAAGACCACATGCAGCAGTCCCCCTTTATCATAGGAAATCTATTGACAGTGCTACACCTCAAGAAATAGATTGCAAAATGTTGACATGAACAAGATTTTCCTTGCATTTCTTCAAAACTTCATTCAGTCACTGAGTTTTCCACATTTATTTCCCCCAGGAAAGGCATTACAGAGCATAGACAGTAAAAGGTAATCAGTTATCGCAGTCTGAGTTTCAAAAGTTTGGGGAATAATAATTCTTGGGCAACAGACTTGGAAGGATATGATGATTAATGGCAAAGTTACCTACACTTAGACTAGACAAAAGGAAGAAAGAGGAAAACAGAGATGAAGTATCAAGAGTTTCAACACAAAAGCAGCTAAGCAGAGGACCCATGTCTCAACCCACTTACCAGCCATGTGCTGGGCCTGATGGGGAAAGGTATCCAAAAGCCCAGGTGGTTTGGTAAGACAGTAGAACAAAGGGAACCAGTGCCTTCCCAGCATGACAGAGACTGGAAGGAAAGAAAGACTTCGAAAATAAAATTGCTGAGATGTAATTCCATGGTTTTATTGGGGTTTCTCAACTTTGGCCCCATTGACATTTTGATCTGGTTGATTGTGGGGATGGAAGTGTATATTGGAGGATGTTTAGCAGCATCTCTGACCTCCACACACCAGATGCCTATAATATATTCCCCCATCCCCCAGATATAACAACCAAAAATACTTCTAGACTTTGCCAAATGTCCTCTGGAGGCAGAATCCCTACTGACAACCACTGGTCTAGGTACAGCACCAGACAGCCTCAAAGAGTTTCCTTCTATCATGGTGGAAGTAATAAGAAGCTGAATGAATCATGCTGAAAAATCCAGCGTGACCTACATGGATGATGTCTTAGAACCAGATGGAAAAGAACAAAACAAAACTTTGTTGGCCATGGATGTCCCAAGGACAAAATGGTATACTCCCCAGAGATGTCTCCACACTGCAGTGACATTGGCTAAAGAACCCAGAGAGTGCAGCATGCTGAAAGCCAAGGGGCAAAGGTTCATTCGTAGAAATTATTCCACTTCCTGGGCTTCAGCTGCTTCATATCTGTAAGATGGAGATAATAAGAGTACATACCATAGAGGGTTACTGAGGTCATTGAATGAGTTAAAATTTGTCTTTACATAATTCAGTTTTAAATAAGTGGTGGTTTTTACTATGTATACAAACACCTCCCTGGAATATTAGATCCAAATTGGAAAAAGAGAATGGGGCTCTGAAATTAAATTAAATTTCTATCATTAAATAAAATGAGGTTCGCAGTAGAAACTAAAATTGTAGACTAATAGCGTTATACTTACAGACCAGCGACGTTCAGAAATTTCTCCTCACTATGTTAGCCCCCTTGTGTTCTGCCTAACATTCTCCATCTCTGTCCCTCAAGGTACTTCATATCACTATTGTGGTGACCTTTTTAAACCTCAAATCTGATGAGATCGTGGATTCCCTATTATCCACAGACACACCTCAAGAACTCAAGGATATGTGGGAGGGCTCAGCCAGAAGTCTCTGGAGAACCTCTCACTGTAATCTATTGAAAATATTGGTTGTCTATGCAAGATTTTATTTGAAAAATTATGTGTTGTCCCCCCCCCCCAAAAAAAAACATTTGGCAGTCATTGGCCCACAGAGATTCCACAAGGTGGCAGTCAAGGCCACCCATGAGCAGCCCTTGCCAGTCTCTCCAGCTGCTGGTCAGTCAACATAGACTTTGGTATCCAGATAAAGACAAATACCTGACAGAGGGTACAGGCTGTTAACTTCATAGTTTGCACTGTAATTTGATCTGCTTGAAATACCCTTCTCTACCTTCTATAGATGGGAAGTCCTTAAAGGGGTCTTTTGCTGGGAAATGTGCTCAGCTTTGCATTTTTAAAAGAAAGTGGATGAACTGGAAGTCTCTCCAGACTTTGGTGTTGAGGGGCTTGAATCATGTGCTGTAGGATTCTTCGCAAGGGTTAGGAACATGAAGCTTCAAATCCTTCCATGGCACTGAGCTACTCCAAGGAGCAGATCACTGGATCCACTAACCTCAGGAAATCAGCCTCTGTGTCTTCTTTCATGTCACCCTACTTACTTTCCTGAAAGTATTTTCTGCTGCTCTTTCCCAGGGCATAATTCCCTCCAGGGCTTCCCTAAACACTATGGCCTATCTCTCTTTCAGTGTGGGAAATTTCTGCACTCCCCCAAGGCAAGGGGAGTACAGAGGGCTGGGCCACCTGCTGAGAAAGGGTATAGTGTAAAAACACAATCCTATCACAGCAAAGGACCCTTCCACCTGCCCATGTGTCTCAGTAAACTTTTCTTGAATAAGTTGATTCATTTTGTAGTCAGGAAAAAAAAAAAAAACTAGTGTTAAAAAAACCCAATTGGGACACACATCTATGTCAAAGTCCTATTATGCAAGCTAAATACTGTTGGAGTTACATATAGTACAGATATCTATCTATAGTACGGCTATAGATGTAGATACAGATCTCCCATATAGATACCTATCAGGAAAGAGCACCTTGTCCAGTAACTGCCTTTCCGTTTTCTAAACCTTCATCATGGTTCATTCAGTGACAGAGAAAAATACTGCTATTTCCTCAGGAGGGTCACCATTCATTGTCTTCATTTGTGCATATGTCTGTATCCTTTCGGTTCAATGCCACAGCCCATCAGATCACCTCCTCCTCTGTCCCGTTTGGCAGCCAGTCTCAAGACTGCTGCTGGTTCTCCATCTGTCAAACTCAATCTACCATCCACAGAGAGGCAGGGCGAACTGAGTCAAGAACAATGAGGGCAGGCTGGCTTCATTGGGGCTGTAATTCACTTTGAAAGGAGAAGAAGTCCTAACATCATGGAAAATTCCCTAGCAGGGACTCACTTCCAGCCTTCCTGGCAAGACTCTGGCTAGAGCTGAGCCTCCTGTCCCAGAAGGTAACAGCCCCACACTGTGAATGGCTTTTGCAATATCTGTCCAGTTACAAGGACTCCTCTTAACCCCCAGCAAGAGGGGTGTGAGGTAGCCATCATTTGGAGAAGTTCTTCACAATGAGCCCAAACTCCTTGTTACAATAGATTGGTCCAGAGATAATACCTGACCCCAGCTGACCAACTGGATGGAATGGAATAATGCCTGCAAAACCTTCTTGAAAATGGACACCAACTGAAACTGCTTCCTCCCTTGGCTGGTTATGTGACCTCAAGAAGAATTTAACCTCCCTGAATGTATTTCTTCATCTTGAAAAAACATGATTTGGATTAGATGATTTCCAAATTTCCTTTCTGCTCTTACATTATTATTTTCACATCAAAGATGTGTTCCAGCATCAGAGGTACTACAATCTAATTATCTTGGCATCAGTTTTATCATCTATAAAATGGGGATGATGACCATGCCTAACATGCTATTAAGTGATATAACCCACGTTATGTGTTCAAAACACCACACCACACAGTCAAGTATACCATGGCCTCAGGTTGCTATCTGTTGTTACTTCTATATCGACCAGATTTGGAATTAAAGAAAAAATAAAGAAAAGGAAGGAAACCAGGGGTGCACATATCATAATTGTTTGGCCAAAAGAATGATTTGAATAAGATCAAGCCATTTGGCTCGTCAGTAGTGTAAAAAGGTGGATGGAAAGAGGGCAATCAATATGACTCCATAGGCATGTTAAAACCTAAAGCAGGTTTAATTGTGGCCCGAGAAAAGAAGGCAACACTACTTATCTCAAGCTCAAGAACTGAGATAAAAATCTAATACAAAGGGTTCTCCAATAAACAGCAGTAGATAAAATCCTACTGCTCTCATAAGTGACACTGTCTTCAATCTATTACACTTGAAGAACCACGTTCAAGCCTTATTTATGCCATTATTTCTGTTACCTTGTCTTGGTGACATCCATATATCTGGGATATTCTTTCCATTTTAGGTCAGGAGCACAATGCTCATACCCAAACACCATACAAGGATGATTACCTCAAACCCAATAGACTATTTCAATCCAGAAACTACCTTGAGACCCCTAAAGGTTGCAATTTTTTAAGATGTTCAGAAGCATAAACTGGGATGTCAATTATAAAATATGTTTCTCTCTATATGGTACCCTGACAGCAAATTATTGACACAAATTTACTTGAATATGAAACCTGGTCCCAGTTCAATTATTTGGTGAGTCATGCGATCTGACTGGGTACAGTACAATAAGTTGAAGCAGGGTGAGTGAATATAAGACAGGTAATAAAAATAACAGGGATGCACAGTGTGGGGTAATATGATGCCAGCCTCAAGAGATGGAAAATTTCAACAGTCAACGGGCTGAGGTTAGTGAAGGCAGTTTGACTTGGGTACTCAGAATAAAAAATGTTATTCTACTTGTAAATCTGAGAGCAAGTGCCACTAAAATTGATGGGGACAGGGATCAATGATAAAGCCATCATCCAAGGGACAAGTCACATCTGCCTCTCATATAAAAGAACCCTACGGATCACAAATATCACGTTTTCAAGGCACATTTGTAAAGACTGCAGCTCTTGCTCCATTTCCTGGGCTTGTATATGCAAAGAAAGCAACATGTGCACAAATGATGCCTTCAGATGGCCACAATGGAAAGTGACAAGAGTTTCACTATTCAGGGGATCCCAGAAGTAACATATCATCCATTATCCTGTATTTTCAACACAATCTCAGGTGACCTAGAATTAAAAATATGTTTAAGGTGATCCTGGATATTTCAGGGCAAAATCAGTGACTACTGTCTCGATTCCACTCTACTATCTTGACATTATCAAGAATTATACCATGTGACTGGCAGGACTTTTCTGAAGGACTTTTGCAAGATGATGAAAGATAAAGAGAACCTGTCAAAGATTTTCCTCTCAGACTACATTCTTTCCCATAGCATCCTTGCCAATGGTAATAACCTAACACATACCTTTAAATTGACCAAGGAACCATGGCCTTCTAAGGAGCTATTGACTGGCTGACTATAAAAATGGCAATTAAAGCATTTTTAGGTCCAAAACTTGGTGACATAAAAGAAGTCACTATTCAGTGACCTCATGTTTACATTTCAAAACCAAATTCTTGGAAAACATCTAGAATGGCTGTTTTCAGAATCTGGTACCAACAGATAACAGACTTAGCATCTACAGTCATTTCAGACACAGAGGTATAAAATTTAATTTAAATTGTTCCAGTCACTCAGATGTCTGGTTAGGTTATGTTGCTTGCTTCCCCTGTTACTTTTGCATATTTTCAAATGGGAATTTGCTAATATAAAGTGGTGATACTCAAAGGGAGTTTGCCAAGGAGCTAAATTACAAAGCCATTAAACAAGACAAGCTCTCCATAACCCTGCTTATCTACTGTGTGGTTCTAAATAACCTCTCCACCTGTGCAGTGGGTCAAAGGAGACTCTGTTTTATTTCATGTATAAAGTTCAGGAAGCTGACTTTGGACATCTCAGGTAGATTTTCCCTTTCCAGACTGGCCTCTCAGTTAACCCAGAAGACCTGATCCTGTGCCAAAAACAAGAGAGAGAGAAGAAAAGCCTTTGGTGGAGCTAAGAGGTTCCACTAAATTACTGTACTTCTCAGACTTTAATGTACAGATGAGACACCTGGGGTTTAAAGTGGAGACTGCTTCAGTAGGTCTGAGGAGGGGCCTGAGAGTCTGCATTTCTAACACGTTTCCAAGAGATGCTGGCGCTACTGGTCCACAGAACCATCTTGAGCAGCTAGAAGCCCAGCTCCTCAGCAAGACACCAGCTCTGCTCTGCCACCTCTGAGCTGTACCACTTTAGACATATTATGTCATGTTCTCAGTGCTTCTCTTCCTCCTCTACATACTCAGGCAAGAAACAAAGGCTCTTACTGAATTCTTGGAATTAAAGAGGACGTGAAAGAATAAAAGCAGGTAAGAGCACTCTGAAAAGGTTGACTAGGCTAGTCAGTTAACAGTCTTGAAAATTACTAAAGGACACAAAGACAGTTTTTCCCTTAAAAACCAACAAACTGGCACTGCTGCCACCACTGCCTTAAGTCCCACTTAGTGTCCATACTTACATTCTCCATGGAACTGCTGCTCAGGTGACTGTGGCCCTCTGGCCAGACCACAGCTGAGAACCTGGCTTTCCGCACAGTTATTTCTGAAAGCCTCTGGTCTAGACCTTGCAGAGTGGCATGATCCTCTTGACAACTCATCTTCCAAAGCCCCAGATTCCTTTAGCTTATTCTCAAGGCAATGAGCTACAAATTGAAAGTGTAGGGAGGAAGAGAGAGCAAATTCCCATGTCCACATAGTTCACAATGTATAGAGTTTCCTCTTAAAACATACCAGTTTCTACCTGTTGGTTTTGCACATGACAAAATTGAAGGCCTGTAGACATACATTTCCTAGTATCAGAACAGTTAATTAAGGGTGGAAATGAAACTGGAACCAGGCATTTAATCCCCAGTTTAGGGTGAATGCCTCCACTCTACCTTGGAGGAAATTTTCATCAACCCTTCTTTTTTTCTAAGCTCCTTGCAAGCTTCTGTAGACACTCCTGGTTTTATAGCAGTAGATGGTGGGGGTACCACTGGACCAAAGTAGTGTTGACCCAGAGAAGATGGAGAGAAGCCACAGGAGCAAGGAGGAAGAATTCCTCATGGATTAAGAGGAAGGGACTGGAAGAAAGAAGCAGTAGCCTTGATTGTATGTCCCTCCTCCCATGTCCCCTCAGAGGAGGCTCAGGAAAGAATAGCTGAAGTACCCACCAGGCCTATATTCATACTCCTGAGATGCGTTATTTTTTGCAATCCATTTAAAACTGGGTATCTTTAAAAAAATAAAAGTATACTGCAACAAATAGGCCACCCTCTAACTAGAATACATGTCTGCCATATGATCATGAACAGCTTGGATCCAGGGTCCACAAAGTCACACAGCTCTAGAAGGAAGCCTGTGAGCCATGCATGCCAAGAAGTGAGATATGGACCAAGGAGGAGGCATAGCACGTGACAGGAGCCAGGCTGGATGCAGACTGATGGGCTGTGAAAACGTGGTCATAGGAACCAAGCAAAGAATGAATTATGGAGCTCTGTGGAGAGAAATGGGCTCAGGGCAGATTTATTATGCTCCATTTCCACTGTGCTAGCAGGCTGCACAGTCTCAGAGGCACAGATTTACTCAGGACTAAAATTTTACATCTAGGGACGCTGTCTCAAATAATCTAATTTGGTGAGATGAGAAAATCATATCTCGTAAAACTCTCATCCCTTTCCAAAAGCCCATATAAAAGTTTACAGGCTGCTGGGGTGTCTAGCCATAGCATGAGCTTTGATTATAGGTGGAGACAATGAACTTAAAGATGAAATTATTTTAATAAGAAATGCTACTACTTGGCATGTGGCGTTTATTCTTTATAATTCAAACTTCATAAATTTTTATAGAGTATCTATCTATCTGCTGTCAGGCTCAGGAGCTGCTGTGTCACCAGCACTCTGTCAAAGCTTCTTCAAATAAAGGAATCTTGATCTGGGTGTGATACATCATGTGATATTAAGATATATGACCCTGCACTCACTTCCAGCATCTCCTCAGTAACATTTATGTTTGTCTCTATGCAAATGTTAGTAAATATCTCCCCAACCACAGTGCAATGGGTTTCCCTTTCAGCTAGTGTACATGTAGGAATAGAATGCCTTAGAAGAAGGCAAGACCTTGACTGCCCTCTGTTCATTCTAGATGGAGGAGAACTGATGCTCAAGAACACAGTGATACCCATGCCACAGAAACTCCTTGAGGACTTGTGTGTAGGTGCCTTTTCAGGGTTGAAGAAAAGAAAAGGAAAGAGAGAGGGAACTGTTTCTAAATAATAGCAGCAACCATTTTCCAAGGGCTCATTATGTTTCTGGCATGGGATAAATACTGCATATACATTACTTCATTTGCATTCCTGTGAGATATATAATATACCCATTCTGTAAGAAAGGAATCTTCTGCTTAGGAATGTTTTAAGTTGTCCAGGGCCATATAGCAGGGACTCCATCTGAATGTCTCAGATTACAAAGCACATAGTCTTCCCCAATGCCATCTCAAACAGAATTGTGAAGCATAACAATGCTTCTCTTATCAGCACCAGTCTGACTATTTGTTTGTCTAAAAAGTAATATATAGGGGGAAAGGATTTCAGGAACCTTTGAAGGGAAAAGAAATTATGAATCACAGAATTTAATATTGAATGAGCTCCTGAAATTTTTCTTAAAAAAAAAACAATGAGTTGGTCACAAGAGCACTTTTAGGTCCCACAGCTAGTTTACAGAAAGAACAGTTAACTAGCTCATCCTACAACCAGGCAGTTGACTGGGGAGTCTTGGGAACTACATAGGAGTTAGCTTTCCCTTCCTTACTGTTGGAGAGTAACTTGGTCTCATCCTCCTCACTGTCTTTTCCTCTTCCCCTGAAACAGAGTAGATGGTTAGTTAATTAGAAGTAGGACTGGGGAGGTAGGGTCAGGAAGAGAAAGAATATTGTGGTATATTTTTATTTTTACTTCCTTACCTTGAGGGTTAAAGTCATACTCGGAAGCTCTCCTGGGGGAAGGGTGAGATGGGAGGTGTAATCAAACATTCAGTCTACAAACATGAGCATTCACTATTTGCCAGATACTTGTATAGTCGTGAAGCAAATAAATGAGTCAAGGAGTCTCTCTAGGTATTTGCAGTCCAGTGAGAAGAGTCAATGCACACAGATCATGACAATCTAACAGACAAGCATTAAAAGAGAAACAGAAAAATTGATGTGAAAACCTTTCTAAGGATTTTAGCTCAGGTGTGGCAAGGCTGTAAGCACAACTTGTGAGAAGTCACTGGAGCTGACCACAGAGGTTGGCCCTTGTGTGAAGAGAGGGAAACAATGGCAGAATTCTGGTTAAGAAAGGACATGCTGGTATTTTGGCCAATTGGCTATTAAATGAGAAAATGTTATGGTACATAATAGGTGCTCAATAAGTGCAGTGTATATAAAAGCTGAACAAATGATAAAAATGTGGGAATAAAAAGGTAAAGTAATTGATCTTAAAGTCCAAGAACTCCTTTCCCTAACTTTTTTCTTATATACACTCCTCTCCTGCCTATAGTCATTCTTCAAATTATGTTGTCAATAATGTCAAGGGGACAGATTGTAGTGACCAGTCCCACCGAGGTTCCTCTCAATGCAGGAATTCCTTCAGTGTTGCATTGGTGGCTCATCAGCCATTGCAGATTTCTGGCTACAGCTAGCAGGAAACTCTACAGCAGCCATACTCCTATTAGACAGTTTAAATCATTAGAAAGTTCTTTCTCATATTGAGTTAAAAATCTGCCACTCTCTATCCCACCCACAGAATCTGGTCCTGCCTGCTGGAACTTCAGAAATTCAGTCTACTTCCTTGTCCACATGTCACCCCTTCAACGTTGCAGAGAATAGGCATGTTGTTTCAAAGCCTTCTTGTCTGTCACAGATGGTAAGATGCCTTGTCCTCTTGCTAATGGAGGTCAGGAAGCAGCAGCCATGGGCTGAGGGAGATTCACTAAGATTCTGCTTTGTGTCTTTTGACATGCTGGGCTGCTTAGGTGGCTTCCACCAGTGCTAAAATCCTGACCCGTTGCACACTTTGTCATGGTCATCAGGCCCAAGAGAGACAAAATGGGCTAGTTGCAGAGGTCCTTGAAGTATGACTTTCCTAACTAGTAACAGGCTCTACAGACTATTAAAAATCCATTCTTTTCACGGTCGCCTCAAAGTACCAGCATAATCAACCCCATGGAGCAGTTTCAGAGGTTGCCCTTAACATTTTTTTCCTTAATGTTAGGAAATAAATTTGTCTTATCATCAGTAACTTCTCTCTTGAGATCAGTATAGCCCAATCCTCCTATCTCCTGTCTGCCTCATCCCCACACACATTTAATTTAGTAGGTATATCATTTCCTGAATCAGCATATCTTTTTTGCCAAATACCCACTTTGGCCAATCCCTGCTCCCTTCCATTACCACTGAGCCTCTCTTACAGTTGAGGAAGGAGGGTGACATCTGTGTGGTCTGAGGCAGGGTCATGTTATGTTAATCATAACATGACCCTACAATGAGGTGATGGTACACTGTCAACCTCTATGCCACCTGCCCCTCAATGCACTCCATGAGGTTTCATAGGTAACCAAGTGTTAGTTGCAAAACACTATTGTTGGTTTGTAAAATAATCAATGATCACAGACTAGGGTTGTGGCTCAGCAGTAGAGTGCTCAACTAGCATGTGCAAGGCCCTGAGTTCCATCCTCAGCACCACATAAAAACAAATAAAAAAAAATAAAGGTATTGTTTCCAACTACAACTAAAAAATAAATATTAAAAAAATAATAATGATCAGTTAGAGCTCTTTATGACACAAAGCTTAATAATTCTTAATGCCAACGTTTGTTCACTCCTTTAGGTAGCAACATTAAAAATTTTAGAATCTGTATTTAAAATGGATCTAAATACACATCCCAAATACACAGAAGAATTGGTACATATCCTGAGTAAACACATTTTTTTGCTATCATTCTTGATAATTTCAGAAACATGATTGCAACATCCAAATATTTCTAAAGATCAGACTAGCCTTTACCCACGCCAACCAAGAGCACATTATACTCTTTTCCAGTGAATCCAGGAGGAAGACACAGATCCGAGAACCTGTGAAAATCTCGACAAATTTAAACCTCACTTATGTAAGCCAAGCTCAGTGAGGAAATAAAGATTTTAAGGATCCCAAAGGGCTACAGGGGTCTCTGCCACGAGAGCAGCCATCTGAATGCACACCATCACATCTATACATCTGTCACAGTCATCTCAGGCTCTGTTCTGCAGCTGCATAAGACAAATACCAGAAGAGGATGGGAGAGAAGGAAGCCTGCTATTTCCCACCATAAAACCACAAGTACAGGACAAATAGCTGTACCCAGGGTACAGCTATTGGATGTTGCAATCATGTTTCTGAATTATCAAGAATGATAGCAAAACCCTAGATCTATGAGAAGGAAGAGACGCTGCACACATTCAGTGGTCATGATGGTCTCAGCCCCAGCCATATGGTCACTGTGTCAATGCAGTTACCAAAACCACTGTCGCTGTCTGAAGGTGTGAGTCATGAAGGCAAAGACAAAATTCCAATAAGCACTGATCAGTGAACTCCTTCTGGGCATAAGTATTATCTGGGGAGACAGGAAAAACTTCTGGCTGCAAGACATCATCTTGTGCAACCTCCTTTTAGATTTTGCAGAGTTAGGCTTGGGCCCCAGACTACCTATATCACAAGTGAGTTCACATAGACACTGAGACAGGTAGGCCAGTGGTCAATGCTTCCATTGAAGAAGGCCAGTCAGTAGTCTGGCCTGTGAAGAAGGCCAGTCAGTAGTCAATCAGAAAGTGTAGGCTGATTCTCCAGGATTCACACATGACAGGGTCCATGTGGGGGCTCTCAGAGCACCTAAAGGAAAGAATGGCATGTAGGACAGGGGAACTGAGCTTGACATACTTTATGGGACTTTTGCTAAGAACCACAATTAATTCTGATATAATTATTCCCTATGTGAAAACCAGGGCTAATCTCCAAGTATGTTGGGGTCCTACCTCAAACCCTGTGAGTCTGGACTTTTGTTAGAGTTTGTATCCTAAATGTCCCCAAAGGCCCAAATGCCCCACACTGTCCCCAGCCTGTGGCACTATTGGGGGGTTGTAAAAGAGGGGGATCTAGTTGGAAGAAATTAGGTCATTGAAGGGGTGACCTTGAAGGAGACATTGGGAGCCAGGCCATTCCTATGTCTTTTTCTTTCCTGCCACCAGGAGGTGAGCAGCTTCACTCCACTGCATGCTCCTTGCCAAAGACCACCAAACTATGAAGCCAGCCAACCATGGACTGAGACCTCTGAAATAATGAGCCGAAATAAGTCTTTCCTCCATTTAAGCTGGTTAGTTCAGGTATTTTGTCACCAGGACAACAAGTTGACTAATGCAACCTTCAAGGGTAAATTTGGGAAATCTGTATTTTGAGCAAGGCCTCAAGGATTCTTTCACATGCTAACATCTAAGAATGACCATATTAAGGATGCTTTTAGGACAAATCTGGTGGCCACAAGCACAGAACAGAGGAAGCAGGCTACACAAAGATTTTTCCTTCCACATTCTGAGTATGGAATATTTCATTCCTTTGCAAGTGAGATTGACCATTAAGAATCACATGTGTAATAATGAAGCATATACGGACTTAAACTCCAATAATCCTTCAGGCAGTTCACCAACTATATCTTTCTCTTGCCAATTATTTTGCTTGCTAAATTCTGACTTGAAAAATATAATTCAGATGGTAAAGTAAATGCTTGTAAACTCAGGAGGATCCCAATTACTATCCAACTACATTTCAGGTTCCCAAGAAGAGACTGGGTTTGACTGAATCTGCCCTTGTCACTCAGATTCTGGTCCCAAGAGCTGTCTCCATACCTGAATCACTCTTCCTTATCTGAGCAACTTCCAAACATTCAAGGTTTCCACCTGGTTAGCAAGTTCAACAAGCACGTTCATGCACAAGCTATGTGGTCAGCTGCTTGATCCTTCCAAAAAGTCCCAGAATCCATTTTTTGCCAGTCAAAATCCGCCTGTGTTTCCCATGGTTACACAATTTCCAGAGTCCCTGCAGTGTTTACAATTCTACATCTCTGCTCCCCCTCTCATTGCATGGTTCTTCAGAAGTAAACAAGGAAAGTAGAGGAGGAACCAAAGAATAGGTTACTGAAAAATACCAACTAAGTTTCAAACTAAAAGATCAGAGTGGCAAAATTTCCCTGGCCAAGAAATCAGTGTACTGGTGAGGCGTTTGGTATTAATAATCCATATGATGTACAATAATGGCTACCTCTATGACTACTATAGGTGCCAAGAACATTAATAAGTATATTTATATGTATTATCTCATTTTATCTGACAACAATCCCATCAAAGGGTCTTTCATAGTCTCTTAGACTTAGGAAACTATGGCACAGAGAGGAAGTCTTATAACTTGGTCACACAGCTAATAAACAGAAGAGCTGGAACCTGCATGCTCCAAGTGTAATGCTAGATTATGAACTCAACCTTTAGTTTAGAGTATCTTCATTTGTGCAAAACATGCAGCATGTTTTACCATCAGCATTTCCAGGTATATAAGAACATGTGCAACGACCAACTGATTTAAATAAAAATATTTCATGTATGCAAAATCAAAATGCCTGGGTTTATACACAAGTATGATTATTTGTATGCAAACAATGGCATTTAATGTTTGAATTCTTACTCTAAGCATCTGATTTTTCACAGCATATAAGGTAATCTCTCTCTCCCTAAGCCTGTGAGGAGAAGTTTTCCCACCTCCAAAGTATCAAATCTAAAGACATCATAGGATCCACACATTTTCTCTATGAAATTTAAATGCTAGTGCCAATACCAGTAGATGTTTTCTACAATTACTTGTAATGTTTAATTTCCCTATGCTCAAATTTTTAAACATTCTGAATTTTGTGGGTCTCATTTTTCTAATTTATCAGTGAGGATTTTGCACAAAGGTCACTTTAAACTCTAAAGGCAAAATGATTTAATGATTGGGTTTGACTGAGTGGCAGTCTTTTTCATATTTCAATCTATTATTTCACAGAAATAGCAAGGTAGGAAGCCTGAAGAGAATTAGAATCTGTACCATTTGGAAACCAGTATGAGCTGGCCAAGAGTTCAGGCTCTGGACTATAAAAACCTTAGTAGGTTGGCCATTTCAGCTAACACACATGAAAAATCACAACTGTCTGTAGAATTTCACACAATTTTAACACTTGTATATTGAAGCAAAGATTTAGAAGAATTAGCTCATTATCTCTCTCACAACTGGCTTTAGTGTAGCCCAATGGTACTTTTGAACATTTCATCCTATCTTCTCAATCACGTTATTAAAAAAGTACACATCACAGTGTCAAGAATAAACATGAAGCTGTTAGTGAAGATTTAACTGAAAAATATGTTCTTCCTGATCTAAAAGTAAATAATGCAGAATTGAACACTTTTCTCTAAGAGAAAAAGGTGGAAAGCAATACTCATTTGTAGTTCTTTTCATGCAAAGCATGAAAAGGGGTTGTCATACTGACAACCCTTGATAATCATGATTGAGTACCTTTGCCAGGCCCACTGGTATTATAGAATAACCCTTTTATTTACTTCCAGATGCATTGGGGTAGGGGGAGGGAGGATGGATCTGGGACCTCAGTTAATATTGATTATATCCATTTATCAAATCTTTGTTTTGCTGATATAATGATAATATAATAGCATAATGGCTATTCAGACTCTCAGCCAAAAAGAAAAGAAAAAGTTGATCAGCTTTAGCCTGCTTAGGATAGAGTATGTGTGTGTGTGTGTGTGTGTGTGTGTATTATTTTTAAATTCCATTTCCCATTATAAACTCAGAAATGTAAATGCTTTACACATTCATATTTATTACCAAAATAAAATGCTCTCTTAGGCCCATGAATTTCAATGTTTTTTTATTTGTTGATGATAGAACTGTCTTTATTAAAGGGCTAAGTCATTTTTCATAAAGTAGGTATGAAATTCTGGTCATCTTTTTGTATCAGTTTTATAAGTATTTTAATCCATCTCTGCTGTTTATGAGACTGTTGAGTTGGTGTGGCACCAAATGAATCAAAAACAAAAGGCCAATTGCTTTTTATTAGTATATATGCCTTCTGTATTTTTTTATTGACTTCTGAGAAATGTGCTCATAATTTTTTTTTTCCAAATTGATTCTTGAAACTAATCAGGAGGTGAGGACAATGTTAACCAGGCTAGGGCAGGTAACCCTTAAACAATTCAGAGTTTCAGTTGGGATTATCCCAAAACACAACTACTACCTTTACTGGAATAACTGCAATGGGCACAGCCCTCCACTGCTGGCTCCACAGACAACATCTCAGGGATTTTTCACCACAGTGAAGTCAACCCATTTCACAGAGGAAGAAACCAAGGTCCAAAGAATTTAAATAACATCCCTGAGCTCTCATAGCTGATAAGTCAAAAAAAAAAAAAACAGGCTAGACTCACAGTACTGCTGTGTCTCAGATACCACACAGCATGGCCTCCTCAGAAACTGTACTTTTCCACCCACGCTGGAAATGGAAATCACTTGGGGAAATTTACAAAATATTGATCAAGTGGGCTTGGGGATGCAGCTTAGCAGCACAGTGCTTGCCTAGTAGCATATGCAAGGCTGTGGATGAAGAAGAAGGAGAAGGAGAAGGAGAAGGAGAAGGAGAAGGAGAAGGAGAAGGAGAAGGAGAAGGAGAAGGAGAAGGAGAAGAAGAAGAAGAAGAAGAAGAAGAGATAAGTTAAACTATGGCTTAGAAATAAGCTAAAATCATCAGTATATTTTAAAGCTCCTAAGGTGATTTTAAGCATGAATCCAGGGGTGAGAAAAACTGAATTAGAGGACACCGAGGAATAAAAAAATACGAATATTTCTCTGATTAGTGCTAGAACAAGGAAAGTTCAAGTTGTTTATCTGGAAGAGGAACGTGCAGCAAGAACACCAGACGGAGGGCAACAGCAACCCCAGCACAATCACAGGAGCTATGGTGTCTCCACCCAGCCTGCTCCTCCTGCCCCACGTAAACATCCACATGGCTTCTTGTGCTGAAGCAGACCCAGGAAGCTGTTCACCCACACCCTCCATCTAAAAGCGATGGAGGAGCCCAGAAAAGAAACAGCTTCACGGTGTCTCACACTGGCAGGAAAGGCAGAACGAGAGCTTGTGTCTCCTACACCCTATTTTGGGGTTCACTGAAAAAAAAATTGGAAGCTGTAGGAAAACAGGTGGGGCGGAGAGTTCGCCAAGACACCTGAAGAAAATGTCAAGAGCCAGAGAGCAAAGACAAGAAAAACATCAAAGCAGAGGGAGAAAGGAGAACAGCCATAATCTGCAATAATGGGAAGATGAGAAGGAATGTCTAACAAAGCCATGTGACTGGCCAGAGAAAAATACAATAGGGAGAATGAGCAACTGCAATAAAGCAGCAGTAATATAACAGGGAAATGCATGGAAATAACCAAGCCTCCAGTCAGCCTTGGGAGGCACATCCAGGCCTAAAGTACTTTCAAAATAGAAAGTAACACTGAAGAGTCTTACCCATAAGAAGAGTGCCAGGTTACTGGGCTGCCAGTAACCTCCAAGCCTGGGAAGTATCATCAACTGCCTTGTTGCTCAAAGCATGCTTCAAGGATCAGCTATTTCAACATTACCTAGGAGCTTGTTAGAAATGCACAACCCTGGGTCTCTTCCCAGGCCTGCTTAACCAGAATCCCTATTTTAATAAGATTTCCTAATGATTTTATATGCACATTGAAGTTTGAGAAGCACTGATTCTACTGTAAGATCAAATTGAAATGTTAAAAAAGAGAAAGAGAGAGAGTAGATTTTACACAAGGGACTAGAGAACTAGTTACAATTCAGTCCAACTAATTAAATTTTTTGTTGAAGTCCTATGATGGGCCAGTCCATGAGCTGGGTATTTCAGGAAATGAAGGTCTGAGGTTAGGCCAGGTTAGTGCACTGCCCTTAAAGAAAGATGCAGAAAGCACATGAATGTATATGAGGAAGACTTTGACCTTTGTTTCAACAAGAGATCCAGCAGAATTTGGTGGAGCAAAAAGCTGGCATTAAAGTGAGATGAGGAAAAGGAAAATACCTTAGCAATTGCTCTGACAGGTGGAGGTGGTTGTAGGGAAGTGAAAGGGCTTGCTCCAGGCCCAGGGAACAGTCTAAACACAGACAGAGCTCAGAGACCTGCTATATGAGCAGGGAGAACTGCTCTCAGCATAAGGAAGCATTAGACTGTTCCAAGGAGGCTCATGAGGCTGTAGATGCCTCAGAACTATGAAGGGGAGGCAGCAGAGGAGGGGCTTCATTTTATCAGTGGATTCCAACATCAAAAAATAAAATTTGCCATATATCCCTGAGCAAATACACAGGTTGTTTTAAAAATTATCCTCCCCAGCTGTGCGTGGCAAGCAGCAGGCATGCAAGGACTCATGGAGGATATGTATAAATGAATGAATGAATCAATTAGTTCAAAGTAAAAATTATGGAGTTGTTTTGGGGCTGGAGTTCAGAAGGTCTTAACTGTTAGAGGAGAGGGTTATGCATCATTTGGTGGGAAAATGGGGAAAGTTTATTAGCCAGTTTGCTTCTGCTTTAATAAATTCTACAAAACCAGTTATGACATACTTTGAAACAGAAGAGACTGGAGATGGGAAACTAGTCAGGAAATCATCATCGTAGATCTAAAAAGAGGTAAGACTAAACAAAGTCCCACACTATGGGGATAGAAAGGTGAAGTGGCCATCAAGAGGCATTGAGGACATGGAGCAGGTGGAATTTGTTTGTGGATTATAGATGGAAAGCAAAGGTATTAGGAAGATCCTGGGTGACTGAGAAAACTGACAGAGTCATCCCTGTTCATCTGGGAGAAAGCCATTAAAAGGAGTTTAGATAAAACATTATGAAATCTGATGTTAGATTTGAAGCACCTGAGAATAATATAAAGCTAACTCTTAGTGGTTAAAAATGTTAAAAGTGAAATTTAGGAGGGAAAGACAGCTAGGGTATCACTTTAGGAAGAAATAATCCCACACTAATAAAAGAACACCAATGAATAAAAATTCCCTTAAAAAGGGCAAAAAGGAGATAATCTATAAAACAAAGAAAATCATAAGAAATCCCTAGAATTAAAATAATAATAATAATAATAATAATAATAATAATAATAATAATAATAATGAAGAAGAAGAAGAAGAAGAAGAAGAGGAAGAAGAAGAAGAAGAAGAAGAAGAAGAAGAAATAGTAAAGGAGACAGACCGTAGTGAGACCCATAGGGAACAGAGACAGCAATGGGGAAAGTAGCAAAATAGAAATGATGACATTATGTGGAGGGGGCTTATCATTAAAAAAAGAAGAAGAAGAAGAAGAAGCAGTAACCAAAAGACAGTGGGAAAATGGGGCAGACACACACAAACTGTTCATCAGATCTTTGAAGATTCAGGATCTCATAGGAACAGTAGAAAGCCTATTTTGCGCTTTATTTCACAAATGAAGCAGTCATTCCTGTGAGAAGTTAGAGCTAACTGCTTGTGCTTTTTAATACAATTTTTTCCTGTTCAAAGTCAGGTAATGTCATCTCTGAGACTGGTGAGAAGAAAAAACTCAAAGGGCAAGGCATGGAGGGAGGGGGAGGAGCATTCCAGAGATTGAGGATCCTTGTGTTTTTTCAAGGTTCCCAACTACACATAGCATTACTCTGTGGAGACATGCCACCTCTCAGAGCTGTTCTGATTGGTTTTTATTTATTTGTTTGTTTGCTTGCTTGTTTTCTCTCAGAACCAGGACACCTGCCTGAGAAAAAGAACGCTGAAAACACCTGATATACTTCGATAGATTATCATATAATGGTTGCAGTTTATAAAGTTATTCTCCAACTGTTGACAGGTCTCAGTAATCGGCCATGTTTGGGTGACAAGACCTAATCACAGTTCTTTCTTTGGTTTAACTGAAGAGGAAAGCCTCCATTGGCTTTCTGCCTCAGTTCAGGAAGGAGGCATTAATTCATCATTTCCTTTTAGCCCTGTGAATCTGTATATTGTTAAAATCCTGTAAAGTGTCACCATTATTTTTCTTAATATAGAAGATATTTAGTGGTTATTAAACTTCCCTAAAAAAGATCACTACTTATATAATGCAAAACAATATAATGCAAATGAACTATATAAGGAAGTTTGCTGCAATACACTGATGTCACTAGGATGTTTCCAGAAAGGACAGCAATTTCTTCTGTTAGGAGACTTCACCTTTCCAAAATCCTTTTACTACAAATGCATCAAAAGAGGTCAAGGAGATCTACTAGAATAGCTATTTGATTTGTGGTTTTCACTTTTTGAAATGGGTGAGAGTGTGAATTATAAATCCACAAATACTTGATTTATGGGACTACAGAATCTGAAAACCAATGCTTTGACCAAATACACAGTTTCCCAACCTTGAACATCTCAAGTAGCAAAACTTGTAATATTTTGCATTCTAAAGGCATTTATCTATTATTATAGGGAAGAGGCAGCACATACTTTATGCACATATGGCATCAAAGTAAGATTAAAAGACTGAAAACTGATAAAAATCTGACCCTGAAACATTTCAGGGAGCTCTTTCAAGCCCAAATATTTAATTTTATCGAGATGTGGTTTACTGGATTTATGAAAACCTTTCATTTGATAAATGCATTTCCCACAGCTTTGTGAATTACATGGAAGCTGCCAGTTTTCAGGCTAGAGGCTCTACCCCGTGACACAAATGTTATATTCTTTCTCTTTGGGGCATCTTTTGCTACATCTTGACAAAGTTTGAATTCTCCTTGGTATGATGCTCCTCAGAAAAGCAAAGCCAAAGTGAAGTGCAAATTTCATCTCTGTATGAAAATGAAGAGAATGAAGAAGGATGTTTCCCAACCCAGGAACTTCTAAGAACATTCCAAAACTGCCTTTATTTGTGTTCCTGGGCAAACGTGTTGGGGCCGGGGGG
>NW_026000005.1:2018272-2027788 GCF_001458135.2 Marmota marmota marmota
GAACTGTCCAACTCTTTCGGGCGTGGGGTTCAGGCGCCCGGCCGCGGCCCCGGCGCTGAGCGCCTGCGCGCCCGGCCTCGCCCAGGTGAGCCGCGTGTGCCCCTAGCTCGCCGGGCGCGCCCTGCCCGCACCAGCAGCCCGCCGGGCTCCCTCGTCTGGCCGAGGACCCCCGGGTTTAGACGCTCCAACGCCACTCCCGCGCGCCGATGGTGGTGACGGTTGACCAAGGAGAGACTTGCAAGGCACACACACACTAAAGCGATGAGGCGGGACTGTTCGGGGCTGGTTGACACTGCAGAGTCTCCCGCAGCAGCGCTGCCTTAAATCCCGCCTTGCCAGGCGCGCGCGCACAGCTAGGGAGAGCAGGCGCCGGCCGACCAGGGGTCCCACCCGGGGCGCAGCTTCGGGGCTCAGGTCCTTGAAGAAATGCTTGGCGATGACAGAGGTCCCCAAACCGGGATGCCAAGCCGCGCAGAAGGGCGGATGTTTCATGTATTAGGCAAACCAGAGTGAAACTCTTCTTGGAGATGGGCAGACCAACTATTTGTTTTTCCTCTTTGACCAGCTCTCTGCTCGCTGACCACACGGAGCAGCCTGGGCGTTTTTGGCTGAGCCGGGAAGGCCGGGAGAGCCGAGGCATCGCAGCCTTGCTTGGACCTGAAACACTCGTGGGCGGGGAGAGGGCTCATTTCCTCCGGATTTCTATTCCGTGTTTATTTAAGTTTTCCAAACTGAAACGTGCCATCGGTTAACCTGATGTAGGGCATCTTCTGAAAATTGTGCACACATGGCCAAGGTGCTCCGTCCTCAAAGGGAAAGCACTTGGAAAGAAAACATTGAAGGGGAAAGGAAAAATAATTTCAAGAAAGCAGTTTTCTGAGATTACTTCTTTGGGAAGAAGTTCAAGGGTAATAAATGACAAGAGAGCTGTAGTAGACAGTAGGGATTTTTCTTTAGCCAGATGATTTTAAAATATTATTCTTTGGTTCTTGTCTCAGATGATTGACACCAACACCATAAATAATTAATCTAGCAGCTGTTAATGTCTTGGCATAATCGTTCAGAGTAAATATCTTAGCGTCCAGCCAAAGCCAATTCTGTTTTCCAGGGTGGGTTTGAGATTTAACAAATGTGCACTCACCCCATTCTAGAGCTTTCTAAAGGAGCAGGTTGTGTTTATTATCCACTTTGGAATGTAGGATTATTGCAGGCGCCAGCGCACCTGAGGTACCAGTGTGAGAAGGGGCATTACTCTGATAGTTTTTATATTTTTAGAATCCAAACATCTTCACATCCAGCTAGGCAGTCTCACTCATTACTAAGGGTAGATCTTTATTGGTATGTTTGTTCTTAAAACTGTCTCCTATTTGAAATTGCTACAGAAGGCAAGCTCCAAAATTCAATCATTTTAACTCAAAAAGATCATGAAGAATGATAATTGCTTAAAGAGTCTTTTACAAAATTATGCTCTTAAAGTCTTTTCCCATCAGTGAAGGTTATATTGAAAAATAAGTCTTGCACAAGTCCCTAAGGGTCAGTAGTATGGGGCTTTGGCAAACTGGAAGCAGCAGGAAATTTCAGAGGCAAAAGCCTTCCATGAGAGAAGAAAAAAAAACAACAAAACACCCAGCTTTTAGTGCCCTGCACTTCAGAGTTGGGAATAGAACAGTTGTTGTGGTTGCTACTGAATTCAGATAAGTATTGGTATCTCCAGAAATCTAAGGTACACATAAAAGGGGAGGGCCCCTCAACACCTCCAGTCAACAGCTTGGATTGTACTTGCAGGCAATTGAGTAACCTCTGCAGAGTGGAACACCTGTGAGAAGTGTTCCCTGTGGCTTGCACAATTTAGAAGTATGTGCATTTTTTATGTCCTGCAAGCTGCAACTATATCCTTCTTTCCTCCTTGTCTATTTTTAATCACCTATAGCTAAGACTTATGGTGGAGAATTATTTGAGGATTGCATTTCCTAACAACAGCTGAAAGAAGCATCAAATACTTGCAGACAACTCCCAATTTTTCACCTATGACATAAGTAACTAAGAACCCTGCACCTCAGGTCCTGAGCCAAGGCAGGATATAAGGGCTGAGACAATTACAGTGCCTCCTTTTAAATACAAGACATTAAACTAAAAAAAATAAATAAATAAAGTATAGAAAATATTAAAACATCTTCTTTTTAGATATTCTGATTGCAATTGTGTGTGTCTATTGGATAATTTGCATTGACTGTACTTTTCCAGAGTTATTGGATAGGGAAAAACCCTCCTGTCATCATTTTTCTAGAATCATTATAGTGAACTAAACCAACTAGCAGAACTGTAGCCCTGGGTTAGGAGCATTGGGAGAGTGGTCAGATAGCATGGCATAGGGTGCTAGCACATCAAGAGGATAACCCAGGGCTGGGGCTATAGCTCAGTGGCAGAGCACTTGCCTAGCATGTGTGAGGTACTGGATTCGATCCTCAGCACCACATAAACATAAACAAATAAAATAAAGGCATTCTGTCCATCTTCAACTACAAAAAGAAAAAAAAGAGGATGACCCAAAGACAAGGAAGCAAAGCACAAAAGAATTCACTTTTTTCCCCCTACTTTTTTGGGTTTAAGAGGTATGTGGCACATTTGTTCCTAAATATTGATGTGATAAGCAAATTCCTTTTACATCCATAAATTCATTCTTTTCAATGGATAAAGAACTTGGTGATAAAAAGAACATCAACCAATTCAAGAAATTTATTAGTAGGTTGGTTTTACTATATATGAAATTGATATGAATTAATGCACTTTACGTTACTTTATACAACTAGACTCCACATTTTAGATTGCTTTGCAGGTATCAGCAAGACAGTGATCTTGAGGCAAGGGGCCATATTTTGAAAATTACTCTTGCAATGGAAGAAAATTAGACTAGTAATAGAAAAATAATTTGATTTTCAACAATCTCCACTATGAATTTTTGCTGATAATTCCCTTTCAGATGGCTCTAGTGCCTTATGATGGGGGAAATACACTTCCTGTGTTGGAAGAGCAGAACTTGAGGTCTGATCTTGCACTATCTAGCTGTGTGATATTTTTCACTCCTTCTATGGTTCAGGTTCCTTGTCTTTAATATGGGAAAATAAATAGATCTTTCATGCATGATTATCCTGAGGACCAAAGCAAATAAAAAGATATTTTTCAAATTATTAAACACCTCATAGATATTCATCATAATTCCCTTTAACACCTAATTGTGAAGCAGATAAGAGGTTCATCTCCATATTTGACAATAAGGTGTGTGTGTGCATGTGTGTGTGTGTAGTATTTCTAGTATATTTGATGTTACTTTATAAAACTAGACTCTACGGACATTTTAAATTGCTTTGCAGGTATCAGTAAGACAATGGTCTTGGGGCTAAGGGCCATAGTTTGAAAACAACTCTTGCAATGGAAGAAAATTAGACTAGTAATAGAAAATCAGAATTCTAATCTCAGCTGTTGCTCTGAGCCTAGAACTTCAGTTCTGTAAGACTGAATTAATTACATCAGCCTTGTCTCAATAGATTACTGTAATACTCAAAAGAATATATATACATATAATGTATATAATATATATTTAATATATATTAAAATATATATATTTCATATATAATATATATTTCATATATTTCAGAAATGCTTCAGAAACTGCATAGAAACACAAGGTACCATTGGGTGACACTTGTCTTCTTCATATTTCTCTTTTCCCCAGTGCTTCTGTGTACTAGAGTGTACTAGAAATACTATATATATATATATATATATATATATATATATATATATGTATAAAACCTTTCAATAGGCTATTAAATTATATTTATTCACAAGGGTACATGAATATATTGCAACTGTCACAAAATCTTGTATTTTATTTCAATTTGTCCACATGGTATGAGAAATTAATGTTCTAAAACTCCTAATTCAGATTTAGTAAAAAAAAAAAAATTGTATTTGTTCAAACCACTTATGTTAACTGTTTTAAGGATCTCTGACCATTTAAGATAAGTAATGATAAACTGTAACCCCTCCAAAATGAGGTTTTATTGATCAAGGGATTTTCTGTATCATTTTCTTATAAATTTGCTTTTAAAATAATGTGATTGATAGGTTTTTAAAAGATAATAAATCAATTTTATGAAGACGTTCCAAACTTTACCTAGTCATTTATGTCTTAACAAAAAATCAATCAGTAGGAAACAGCCAAAGAGTTTAATGGAAATATTAAGTTTATTTCTAAGGTGTCAATTTGTATTCTACATTTGTCTCATTTTTAAATCTTACTATATTATCTTTTGAATCTAATCGTATTAGGTAGTAAAAAGATAAAACTTACTCTTCAATCTTAAGCTTCCATGAGGAGCCAAGCTGTTCTTTTTTTTCTTTTTCTCCCTGTCTTGGGGGATTGTATTTATGTGAATCATTAGTGTTCTTTGAAAGAGAATTGTCTTCTTGGCCTTTAATTATTTTTTAACTCCAGATTGAGTTCCCTTTCATCTTCCTTTTTTTATTCGAATGCCCTTAGCAGAGAAGGGCCCTGGATTTAAATTCCTGGCTCACTACTGTGTGTCTTCCCTTTTTACATGGAACACATTTTGATTTGTCATGAGATTTTTAAAATTAATTATTTAAGTATTTTTCCCAAGTGTGACTGAGCTCTGTTTGTTTTCATCCTTTCCTCATAAAAATTTATTTTCTTAAGATCCAGTGGAATTGGTGCTTTGCCATGACATTGTGCCCTCTCTCTGAGGCAGTAATATATTTTGTGTCCAGAGGTGATCAATATTGTAAAAGTATTCCTTCTAGACCCTAACCAAGCTCTGAAGTGATAACAGTACTGCTTGTTATGCATCTGCCCCCTTTGAAACCTAATCCAGCACTGCCCTGGGCCCTGAAAGCAAGGCTGCACAGGTTTCTCAATACCCCCAAATCCTTTCCTGATTAGACTACAAGGTGATTACCTTGGTTAGCACATATTCCCCTGTTTGGCTCTTTGCTCTGAGACAAATATAAAATAATCTTTGAACTTTATTTGCAATTTTGATTTTCTTTCACTTTTTGCAAATCTGAAGATGTGCTAATAGTCCTTTCAAAAACATGAATCATTTCCTGGGCTTAATTCTTCCATTGGCTCTCTTATGTATTTTGTTCACAACTGCACGGTGATTCTAGAAGTTCCCGAATGACCAGTACCTTTTGGCTTCGGATTTAAACACTTGTCCATTTTAACCTTTATAATAATTTTAGATAAATTACTAATATCGAATTTACCATGTTGGATAATTTTCAAAAAACTTCAGTGTCTGCATTGCCAACATGTAGCCCTTACGAAGACTGCTGGGTTTCAGGCACTATATGTGCCTTATCTCATTTATTTGTCTAAGAATCCTATGAGGGAGAAATTATTAATACCATTTGACAGATGGCGAAAGTGAGATTCAGTAAGTTTGTGATACGTTAGAGATCACAAATAATTAAAGCCACAATTCTAACTCAGCTTTTTCTAATTTTAAAAAGCCCTTTGTATGCTTCTTCTTGAGGTGGATCAAAAGTATGGATTGATTAAACATAAACTCCACTGGAAGTGGAAATCATATTCTATTTGTTTTTCATCCTTTAATACCTTAAATATAGTGCCTTACAAAAAGCAGCTCAATGTGTGTCCAGCAGAGTACATGGTTTCATGTTTTCTGTTTTTCACTTGGATAATTACCATCACCCAAGCTTTTGAAATTATCTCAATTCAGTTACCCTAAGGCAGGGTTGCAGGAAAGGAGTTAAGAGGGTTGAAAAAGACCCTGTCTTTTTCTTTTTCTTTTTTTAATTATTTTTAGTTGTACATGACAGTAGAATGTATTTTGACATATGATGCGTACATGGAGTGTAACTTCCCATTCTTGGGGTTGTACATGATGTGGAGTACACTGGTCATGTATTCATATTATGAACACAAGAAAGTTATGACCAATTCATTCATTCCCATAGCCTCTCCCTTACCCCCACTCTGCCCTGTCCAATCTGGTAAACCTCTCCCCCCACCACCATGCCTTGTATATCAGAGAGGAGTCCACCTTTGGTATTTTGAGATTGGCTTATTTCACTTAGTATGATAGTCTTCAGTTCCATCCATTTACCAGCAAACGCCATAATTTCATTCTTCTTTTTGGATGAGTAATATTCTATTGTGTATATGTACCACATTTTCTTTATCCATTCATCTATTGAAGGGTACCTAGGCTGGTTCCATAACTTACCTATTATGAATTGAGCTGCTCTAAACATTGTTATGGCCTTGTCACTACAGTATGCTGATTTTAAGTCCTCTGGATATATGCTACTGGGTGGAATAAATGAAGACACTTATTTCTTGACAAATTCCAAATACATTGTAAACTTTGACCTCTCAACATCCTTCAATTTTGGACCACCCATCTGGATCTCTCTAAACAACTTCTTAAGGAGGGAACCTATCTTACCTCTCATCCTCCTGGTAAGATTGACAGGCCCTTAAAGCTAGGGACTCTTATATGTAGTTTGCATTCATCTTCCTCTACAGCGCCTAGTACTGCATCAGACAATCATAGGTGTGAAAGGCAAATATGGCTGGTAATTTTCCATTCTTACCACACATGGGCAAAGGACCTAATTCCCTGCTGCAGCAAAGGAGGTGATTTTTCAAGAAGCTGGGTCCAAGCTATCATTTTATCATTTCTTCAATAAATATTATGTGTTTGATGTACAAGTATTTGCATGAGGCAGCAGAGATTCAATGGTGAAAGACATGGACTTTATAAATCCATAGAAATGGAAACCATTTTGCTATAGATCCAACAAGGGTTGCTGCTTCTCCTTTTACTCCAGCCCTCATCTCTTTGTCCTCCTTTTGTATTTTACATTTCCACTTTGCCTCTCAGGTTCCTGCCCCTCCCCTCATTTTCTAATTAATTAATCCTTTTCCCCATCTCTCTCTCTTATTACAGGCAATATGATAATAATTTACTCAACGTGAAAATGGTTTTTCTACTACTGGTCCAAGTTCATCTCATTTTTATGAGAAACCAGCATCACTTTGCCTATTTAAGGGATCATCAGAGTCATAAGAAAATAACCCTGGATGCCATTAAAGCTGTCCTAGTTGATAGTATCTTCTGGGTGTCTTTTGTTATCCAAGTACCCTCCAAGAATTTTCAGGCATTTGGAATATAAGCAACAATCATTTAAACATCAGATATTACCTGGAGAATTGAAGTTATTATAACTCAGTGGGTTTTCTGAAAAAAGTTTCTCAAAGGAGACAGAACTAGCTGAATTACAATTAGGAAGCAATGAAAGCATGAGGAATATAAGGTGGGATTATGGAAAGACCTGCAGCCTGGGGGCAAAAGACTTGCATGCTAGTCTTGTGAAGTTCAATTAAATCTCCTGAGACTCTGTTTCCCTATCTGTTCAGCTTTGACACTATGAAGAAGCCTTCTCAACTGACCTCAGTAGGTCCTGGCCTCACTTAGTTATTTCACACCTGTACATGAAAGTTTCTCACTTTAACTACAAATATCTAAATGTCCAAATGAGATCAACTAAATAGGTCGTTTACTACATTTTTAAAATTTATTTTTAAAAAATATCTCAGAAGGCCCAATTTTGTATCCTCTGGAATAATTGACAATGTCTGGAGATATTTTTGGTTATTATAAGTCAGGGATGCTGTAAAGGGCAGGGATACTGCTAAATAATCTGTAGCACACAGGACAGCCCCTGTAGCAAAGAGTCATCCATCATCAATAGCCAAGATTGAAAAACAAATTTAAAGGACAATTTTGTGTCATCAAAGGACACTATACACAATATTCATGCTCACTAGTTTTTTTAGATACATTTATTTTAAACAGTATGAGATAGCATCAAAGTAGCAGACAAGTTATATAAAAATTTTGTAAAGATATGATGAAATGGATATCTTATTCATTGGTGCAGATTTTTCTAAATACAATGTTTACCAAATTTATTAATGTCTTAAAATGATTATTCCTATTGACAGGGGAAACAATTTCAATCTAAAAATTCTATCTATGGAAATAATGTTAAATGTGGGGGAGAATAACACACAAAAACATTTATGAATTATAGGAAAAAATGAAGACAATCCTATGGGAAAAATTGAACACATATTATTAAAGGAAATTTATGTAGCTATTCTTAATGTTTGTTAGAACTCTGTAGTAGCAATTAGAATTACTGTAAAAAGGAAAGGAGCAGATAACTGTATACTATGCATGATCACTGCAAAGCAAACCAAATCAATGCATGTAAAGATTGAAGGAAATGTAAAATTCACCCATATACATTGATTCATTGAAGTTTTGATTGATATATAGCATTTCAAGTGCACTGTATTAGCCACATAAAATATACTTGAATACATTTTCACACTTGTATTTTGTGGTATATATCATCTGATACATTTTTACATATGTTAAGTTTTCCTAATTTAAAAACCTAAGAAGACAAAGAGTTTGCTTTTTTATTTTCTTCATTATACTAAGGATGTAGTTACATGAGACTATTAAACAATGGGGCATACTCTCATGCACTATTGATTGGACTGTAAATTGATATAACCTATCAGGAAGATCCCTTATGAATGTGCTTCAACACAGCAATTTCTCATGATCTTAGAAACATGTCAGCATATCTAAGCAAAACAGTATATGAAGATGTTTATTTTATCATGGTTTGAATAAGGAAAGTTTGGGAGCAACCTGAGTGCCCAGCAACAGAGGAAGGGTAAAATAATTTATCCTACTATGTATCAAACTTATAAGAAGTAGACTGTATTTACATTTTAACTTTTATGATAAAAGTTAATAAAGGTGGTTCAAAAGCAATTGGCAGAAGATAAGTAGTATATGCTATCAATTTGGCAGTGTGAAGCTCTTGCTACTTCAAATATCTGCAGCAATCTCAGGGTTTGTGTACCTAAAGTGCATCTGTTTTTACCTATGTATTTATTTTGTTTAATAAAAGGAATAAATAATAAACACATTTGGACAAGAAATGAAGAAGTGTAACTGATCTAAATTTGCAACAGAATGTCACTCAAGCATGTCCAAAGAATCAGGAAATTAAATTTCATTTGTTTTAATTAACAGTAATCAGTGTAATCCCTGATCTAGACAGGCTCCCTATTGCTGGGAACTCATGCTTCTCAAGAAAACCTGTCATCTCTGGCCAGGTTCAACTATTAATATTTCTTCCTCATAGTAATTCAAATTCACTATATCAATTTTTCTCACCTCTATTTCAAAAGTGTATTTCTTTTTTTAATTGCATGCCTGGCTCCTGTTTATCTTCTTCCACTGGAAGATTAAAAAAACAAACAAAAAACATTGGTTTGGGTATCTGAGGTGAAAATGTGGCTGGGCATCAGCACTCCTTTCTTGCTTTGCCATACACTCCAAAAAGCAATGAAATATCTATCCACAACCCCCCCCCCCCCCC
>NW_026000005.1:2027812-2047202 GCF_001458135.2 Marmota marmota marmota
TTCCTTCCTTCCTTCCTTCCTTCCTTCCTTCCTTCCTTCCTTCCAGCAGAGATTAAATCCAGGGGCACATCCCCAGAACACACACACTCCCCCAATCCTTTTTTTCTTTTTAGGTAATGACACTCCACCTGACAGTGGAGTGTATTTTGACCTATTATACATACATGGAATATAACTTATTCTAATTAGGATTCCATTCTTGTGGTTGTTCATGATGTGGAGTTTCACTGGTTGTTTATTCATATATAACAATTTCTCTTTCTTCTTTTGCTTCAGCCCTCCTCTCATTTCCTCTTGCCTGGCTCCATCACTGGAGATAGTGGCTGCCTCTCTGTAATACCTGCTATTCTACTCACTCTTCCCTTTTACAATTAATATATTCAGAAGTCGCTTTTTCAAATTGAAACCAAAGAAAAGGAAAAAATCTTTCCTTGACATTGCACCGCATAAAGCTGTTGTCCTCTTTTGTTCTTTCCTGTGTCATCAACATTTATTTAATTTTTTCCCACTTAGGAACAGTGCCAGTTTTTATTGTAGAAAGATTAGGGCAACAATACATTGGTGGATATTTTATATAAATAATTGACCTGTATAGGAAAGTTCTATTTCAATAAACATTTATATAACTAATATTTTAAGGGTCTATTTGCACATAATGCCCTGCCATGTAGCTGTTAGAATAAAAGTAGACATATAAAAATGTACAAAATATAGTCTCTGATTTAAGCTTCATCTATTTTGGGTTACAAATACTTAAGAAACTTCTTGAAAAAAAAAACAATTTGTCTGCACTGATAGTTTGTGCTTTCTCACCTTCTCTTCAATCAGATTCCTCAAGCCCTTGATCAGATGTCTACTGCCAGCACCACCAAGGATCCCTGAGTTCTAAACCTCAACTTCTTCACAGTTTTCATCTTCTGTGTCCTCATTTTAGAGAACACTAAGGATTTTAAAAATATTTTCATATATACAATCAAAATTAATTCTGTATAAAGGAGATACATACCACCAGCATCCCAAGCTCTGACCCTCACTTATCCGATGAGACTAAGGGAGAGAAAGTGATTCATTCAGTATTACTCAGCAAATACATGACAGAAACTAGATTGGCCCCAGGTTTTCTGACTCCCAAACTTGCCCACCTCTGCCTTTCTTGTCTGCTTCTATCATGTCTTCCATGAGTGACCAAATGAATGATAGATGCATCTGTCTTAGTGACCTGTGCATCCGGAATGCAGAATATTTGCACATTTGTTCTTTCTCTGACCGAGTTGGACAGGACTAAATGCTGCACTAAGCATGGAATTACTTCCCAGTAATTGTCGCTGTCTAGGTTTCACCACAAAATGCAATCTGACCTTAGGCACCTGAGTGGGGCAGATGGAAGCTAGACCTGCTGAAATGCTGTCCCCAGTATTCATGTCACGAAAGTGCCTTATACATAAACGAGCTTTATAATTAGGATCTTTGGTGTCTGAGTAACTCAATAGCCTTAGTTTAAAGAGCTGATGAACCCTCATTTCATCGGATTTCACTACAAGAAGATAATGCTTGAATGATGTTCTAATTTACAAATAATCTCCTTCATTCAAGTAATTTTCAGTAATCAAAGAAATTGAAGAATCTTAAATGCCCAGACTAAATGCACTGCTCAACTCATATAACCTGTAGTCAATGGCTTAATTCCCACCTTGTTGTATTCTAATCATTCTGAAACTCTTGTGACCCTGATAACATCTCAAAATGTCTGAATCACTGCTTCATTGCTCTCTTCCTTTTCTTATAAAAATCATGAACATCGTCTGTCTGATTTGCTGCCTTGTCTAATTTCTTTGCAGGTAACTTTTTGTTTTTTTTTCCAACTGTCTACATCTGTTGTCTCCGGAAAATTGTTGTCTGATAAAGGCACTTCTCCACCTGCTTTTTCTAAAGTAAGAAGCATAAACACATCTGGATTTTTATCTTCTAAACAATCTTTTGCTTATGATCCTAATTAGCCCAGCCATTTACTTTCATTTGTTGCCATCTTATTTGAACATTTTACTGCCATTTGAAATGTTTTTGGAAACTTGCTGCTTATTGTCTTTTTCTAATCTAATATGTAATTTTTCCTTAATTTGGCTTGTTTACATAGCTTTCTCCCTCCTTCACAATTTCTTCGTAAATGGATATTTTTAAATCTCTTCCATATGTCTACATAACTTGTCTAAGGTCTCTGCTAAGCATTTATTTGTTTGAAGCGTTGTCCTTTTCTTTCTTTCTACTTCCTTGGATAAATCCACCTTAATTTTGTTCTATTTTTCAAGGGTTATAATTGAATTGAATAAAATCTCTATGTTTGCAATCAGTCCATGAAACACACTTTCACTTACTGGGACCCCATCACCATGTAAAATATTGTGCTTAGCTGTGAGATAGAAAAATCAGACAGAAGGAAGACCATGAAATCAGAATGTAGTAAAAGAGGGCCTCATACATGCTAGGCAAGCATTCTACCACCAAGCTACAGCCCCAGCCCACAAGAGTTTTTATATTTAGGGATAGCTGAAGTCTCACAGGGTAGACAAGATATCTAAAAAAAAAAAAAAAATCAGAATTCAGGAAGAATATGTAAATAGAGGAACCAAGTATAAATGGATTCCCTAAGACTCTGGGAAGGTTCTGGGGAGTGGTGGGCTCAGGGGAGTCCTGGGGATGTTATTGCTGCAGCTGTTCATGGCAGTGTTCTATTTATGGAGGAAACTGCACAGAGGGGAAAATGGTTCAGACTATTCCCAACTTCTTGTTGCAAGAGGAGAGAATCAGAGTCAATGGAAAATGAGAGGGTAAGGGCAAGTAGGTGAGAGCATAAGCGAAGAGCAATGTGAGCAGTTCTAAGTTGTGAAAATTCTTCACATAATTTTGAGCCTGACTTTTATCAGTTACATGCACTGCCAATATCTTCCCCAAGTTCTGTCTTCAGATTTTTGTCTTTAAAGATGACTTGATGAGCCCAAGTTCTTAATTTTAGAGTAGTCAAATTTATCAATCTTCTCAAAATTAGCACTTTTGTTTCTTATTGAAGCAATTCTATTCTACCTGAGTTTAGAAAGATATTTACCTATATTTTCCCCTGAAAGTTTTCAAGTTTAAAACTTTAAACTTTTGACATTTAAGTTCTGGATCCATCTGAAATCAATGCTAATGATCCACATTTTTTCCTGGCTCAACTTATTCAGTGGTCTCTCCATTTCTCAGTGTTCTACCTACCAGATGCCCTCTGATGGAAAGTAATAGTTGCACAAATCTATTTCAGATTCCCTATTCTGTTCCATTAGTCAAGTAAAAATTAATGTCCCTGACCACTGACACTTTTAAGTGCTATTCTTAATTATAATAGCTTTATAATATGTTGTATTGGGTACACTATTAAATCTACAGATCAATTTGGATATGATGGGTAGTTATGTAGGTAGATAAATGAGTCTTCAGTGTACCAATGATGATAGTTTTTATGAACTCAGAATTATGATTAATATAACTCTATGTACTTGAACTCCGAAGATTCCAAGTGGGATGGGGAAAGATTTTACTGAGTGCAAATTTGGTTTTATTTTTTAGCCAAATTTTCACTGAAAAGCAAATTTTAATTTTTTGGAAAATACTTATTTTCTAAATCAGGTTATATCTTAGGTTGTATAATAACATCAAGAGAACAAAGTAAACACACAAAAACATCCTGTAATGGTTAAATCAAACTTTGACAATTAGACTATTAGTTTGGATAAACCAAAATTGTCAAAAAGCCTATTACTTGTAGCCCACATTTTCAGAGGGCATGAATTATATATGTCTACCCTGAAAACAATGCCTATCAAATAGTTATTGGAGATACGAATGAATAAACAATGATAGAGACCACCATGGAGAAAACACATATTTCTCATTTGAAACTTTAGTTCAGTTTTATGAACTAAAATTCTTCCGTTAGGGAAATAAAAGCCTGCATTTACAATTCTGTGCAACTGATCAGATTGTATACTTTCTGCACTGCCAGGCAAGTGTGCTAAGGGCCAGTGGCATTCACAAACAGTCCAGTGATAGGGACACACTGTGCTAGGTCCTGGGAGGACCTGGGAAAGTAGTCATGAGACCTGCACAACCTCTGTTGTTTTAGCTTTCATTCAAGCTGAGAATACAAAGTGAACCAAGGAGCAAATGTCAGAGTATGTAAGAGTAATAAATGTAAATAAACTCAGTGCAAACTGTATACCGGTGCTGAGAAGATGTCGGCAAAGCACGAGGTGCCCCATGGAAGATGGGAGGCAATGAAGCCACTGTGAAAACTTTGTCATACTGTTGATGGCATCACTGTGTTTTCTTATTGTTCTTCTAACTAGTCGTAGCCCATTGTTGAGTCATGATTAATATTGATTTAAACAAGATGTTATTTATATTAATCTATGTAGTTAATAGATATATCTTTAATGTATATGTTTACTATAGATCTAGTTATTTTACTTATTCATATAAATGAAGAGTTTCATGGAACAGAAAATGGAGGAGTGTATACATGGTATATATGAAAAATTAGAAATGAGTACCAGATTATTAAACTTCAATTTCAGTCCCTTATAGGGTTTTCTGTATGTAGGTGTGTGCTCACCGTAATATTAGCTATATTTGTTACTGTGGGTTGGTCCAACAGATTTGAAATCCACACAATTTGAATAACATTAGGATCTGTGTGGCCAGCTTAAAAAGCCAGTCCAAAAACACCCCCACTCTGGCTTGTACACAATCAGCAATAACTCCTTAAGGTCAGGCTGCAACTGCTCTTCTCAGACTTATACTTTGTAGCTTTGTCTTTTCAGACTGGCAGCCAGACAATAATCTTTGTTTAAAGCAAATTCTCCCATCTCATAGCCACTAGAGTTCTGGCTGTGGCTTCCCAAGTGTTACATCTCTGCCATCAGTTTAGAAGTCATTGTCCCATCTTTCAAGTCTGTATTCTGCATACTTGACTTACTCTTCAGCAGTAGTGTAGGATTCCTGCTATCCCTGCCCATTCTGTCACTCCCTGTCCCACAGAGCAATGTCACGATGAGCCCTAATCTCATACTGTAATTTCCAAAATGTCTATGGCTTATTTTAACCATATTTGAGTTTATATTCATGAAATGTACTTCACAGGCAATTATGGCATTCTCTAGGAGTAAATCTGTAATTATTCTGTAACAACTGTTTTGCATCTTTTCTTTCCTAGAGAAGTTTTGTCAAGTTTTTGAAATTCAGAAAATAACATTTGAACTAATAAAGTTGAAATTGTCAGCACTTTCCCTCCAAAGCTCATTTGTCAAAAGTTTTTGAAACAATCAAAATAAATCTTTGCAGAAATAGGAAACGTGGATTCTATGTATGCAGCCTGGTTCTGTTAGTTTTTTCTTTTGTTTCTTCAGTATCATCCTTTTTAAAGCTGAAAGCAAAACAAGACAATCTAAGAATCTTGATAAGGTTAGTCTTGCAGATAAATCTTTAATACTTCAAATGAGCACATACTTAGCAGGTATCTGTCAAATGAAGGACAATGTAGAGGAGAATCAAAGAGTTAGAACAAAGAGCCAACCAGAAGCAATAGGCCAATAGGTTAGAGACTTGAATCCCTACTCTTACCATTGCTGAGTTTCTCTAACTTCAGATGAGAACTCAGTGTTCCAGTGGACTTCATGCTTGCCCCCATGAATAGGTAACAAGAACATGAAGTTACACTCATGTCAATTATCTGCTTCAAGGGAAAGTGCCAGAAGCAAATAGCACATGGGATAAGGGCTCTTAACTTAAGCTAATACACTTGAGTAACTAGAATGTGCTTTTCAATTTAATTATTTATTTTTCATAATAGGAGAGGCAGAAAGTAAGGAGTCTCTGGAAATAACATTAAATTTATTCTGCACAAGCCAAATGCACTGAAAGGTAAAATTTTGAGGTGACTGAAAAGGGGACATTTTTCTCAGGATAAATTTCCTCCGTAAAAGACTAGACTTGTACTCTCCCTTGGTGGGTAAATCTCATGAACATTCACAGCAGAAGGCATTTCATAATTCTTTTTTGTTGTTTTCCAGGCTCATGAGACATTTCGTCATACTGTGATTTTCCCAGAGTGGCCCATGAATATCCTCCAGATTGTCCTTGGGATAGTCTCAACATACCAATATTTTCAATAGTATCCACCCCCTTATTTCTGGGATAATATAATTGATGGTGATCACCTCTCAAAGACATGGTAGGTTCATGATCAGAGCCTTTTATTCTGTTAAGATGTACCATGGATTCCGCTGAATTTGAGAAGTATGAGCAAACTAATTTAAACAAACAAACAAACATGAATTCAATTATTTTCCAGAAACAGTGTAGATTTGGCAAATTCATTATTGGGACTAAGCACAAATTCTTTTTGAAATGACAAATTTCCCTCAGAATTTTTTGTTAGTTTTTGCAGATGACCCTCTTATTATGTGGAGATTATTTTACCATGAAGGATCTGAATTGCATGTATGTCTAATATCCCTTATTTATTCTACCTTAGCCCTTTTTCTTTGAAACTTTCAAATCACGTTAAGATTTTGGAGGAAACATAGAATGTCCTTATTTTGGACTTACTGCACTAGGTTAAAAATAAGTAATTTTTGATAGGAAAGAATTAGTACAGTATCACCTTTGATCTCTGAGAGCACTCTGACCTCAGCATTCATACTATGTAGAAGAAATCAGCAGTACCTACCACTTTAGTTTTATAAATAAACTGACAACTCACAAGGAGGATTGCTTCTTATTAACTAATAGCCACTCAAGAATGGGATCTTGACTTTCTATAGTGTTGTAAATCTTCCCTTTTTAGAGTGCAGGATTTTTAGACTTAAAGCAAACACACATCTGTGTTTATACCAGATGGCACATAAGACATTTCCTATTATTATTCATTCTTCTGTCCATTGCTACAGATGTTATAAGTATCTTTTACACTTTTCCCCACTCCCATAGGCTAAAAATAGAACCTAGCATTAAACATAACAGTAAATGAAGAGGCAGAGAAAAGTCAAAATGAAAACCAGGTGCATTAGAAGATTAATTTTGTCCTTTCCCTACTTAATCAACTCAACAAAATGATAAACTTGCTGTGTAGCCAAAGCTACAATTTGTTGTTGTTGTTGTATAGATATCTTTGGAAGGGAAATTTACTCTTTCTTTCATAAAGTGGACAATTGTATAGTTACCATCCACGTAGAAGATTTTAAGCTCTATTTGAAAACCTCAGATCTCCTTTTTCTAGTTCTTATTTAGTTCTGTTTATAACCTGAGAACTGCATTAATTTTATAATGAACAAATATTTGACCCATACTTTCTAACTCTATACTATTCAATGCTTAATTTAATGATTTTATTATCTTGAGTCAAGTCAAGGATGTAAACTCCATTATCTGTGAATATACTGGCAAAACGCTACCCAGGAATAAAAAACTGAAGGACCCAGTATTCATCTACTTACACAGTAGCTCAATCAGGAGAGGCTGAGGCCGTACCCAGTCACATTTCCTAGTTCCTGCATTACTTTCTTCTCTCTGGGAATCAGAGAGAGGATGTAGAATATGCCCCATTCTCAGCTTTGCTCATTCATTGAATAATATTCATCGAGGGTCTACCATGTACAGAGTTTTCTCAAAGACTTTATTTCCAGAATTGCTTTCTTTCCATAACTTCAAGATTTTGAAAAATTCACATTACAGAAAAACTGCTGACCCGAGACTTGAGAATGACTCTTAGTCCACTCTCCATAGAGTTCTTTCTAATAAGGACAAAATAATGTCAGGTTTACCTCTAGTTAATAGGTCTAGACCTAGAGCATCAACTATCTTTCAAGATTCCCATGAAAATAGAAGCAAAAGGAGTTTCTTAAAACTGTACTTTCATCTAATTGTCCAGTGCAAAGACATAAATTTATTTTAAAATGGTTTTATGTAACTAACATTTTCTAAGGTTTACTCAAACAGGAGGAAAGAGAAATGACACTGCATAAGATCACAGAATAAAGGACTCATGTCACTGGGATACTGTTCTTGGAAAATTAATAGGCTTCAAAATCAAGCAAGATGATTAATACTGGCTTTCATTTGATCTATAAGCCACAATGACAGGCACAGCATGCCCCTGACTTGCCTGGCATTGTGATTTAATGAAAAGAGAAAAGCTTAGAAGACGAAGATGAAGGGAAAAAAAAACAGAAACCCTTCTGTATTGGGTCAGAAACTTCTTGATTGATGTACCCAGCTTCTGGTTTCTAAATCTTGATCAGTACCATGTATGTGAATATTTTCTTTCTAAGACTGCAGAATAAAAGGTGTTAGTTTTTTAAACACAGATGACAATTTTATAGAAGGAGAATGATGGACAGCTTCACATTTTCTAAAGGAAATGCCATTTGCAAAGATATAAATAAAAATGATGAAGTGAGGAGGGGAAGGTAGATGTGCTAATCATGAGTGTACTTTTATAATAAAATTAGTATGGAATTTAGACTAAATAAAATCAGCTTTGGAAGACTGTTGGTAAAGCTGATTAGAAAATGGTTAAGGCCACAGAAAACACTGATCTGAGTAAGTGTACTGTGTTTTATCAGATCTCAAGATCTGATAAGGATGACACTAGGCACCTGAAAAATTAACCTTCCTAAGTCCCTTGTCTGTATCTCTTATTAGTTCAAAGCAGTGAATTCAGACTGAGACATCATGTAGGCTGTTTTAGTCAGCTGTATCACAGCTGCAACTAAAAGATCTGACCAGAACAATTGTAGAGGAGGAAAAGTTTATTTGGGGACTCACAGTTTCAGAGGTGTCAGTCCATAGATAGTCAGCTCCATTCCTCAGGGCTCAAGATGAGGCAGGACATCATGGTGGAAGAGTGTGGCAGAAAGGAATCAGCTCACACGATGATCAGAGAGCAGATCGAGAGACTCCACTCTGCATATACAAAGCCACGCCTCCAATGCCCCACCTTCTCCAGCCATATACCACCTGCTTTTAGTTGCCACTCAATTAATACCATCAGGTGATTCATTCACTGATTGGGTTCAGGCTTTCGTAACCCAATCATTTCTTCTCTGAACCTTCTTGCATTTTCTCACATGTGAGCTTTTGGAGGACACTTCACATCCAAACCATAGCATCGTCCTGGGGCTGAAAGATCACCATGTGGCGGAGAGAAATGGAACATTAGCCTCCCAAGTTAAATGTTGATGCTACTGTGGGAACCTGGAGCTGTTGTGAAACCAGCCTGGCATCAGCCTCACTGTTTTTCTTAAGATTCCTTTCCTAGTTATTGCTTACCATAGCTCAGAGAGCTGCTACCACATGGTTTACACTTGCTCAATCCCTTTTGGATTCTACCATTCACTCTGGCTCCTGTCAAGACTTTCATTCCCTTTTGCTGCTCTCCTGGGCACTTCAGTCTGAGCTTGGTCCAAATTTCCTGCCTGAATCTGCTTCCAGAGATTTCTTCAGAGACCACAGCATCTTCCTTACTCTGCAAAGCCACTCTCCAGGGGATTGCTTAAATTAAAGCAAATGGGGATGCGATCTGTATCTTCACAAAAAGATTCCTTTTCCTGTGATTGGATACTCAGATCTGCCTCTGTGGCTGTTCATAGAATGCTTTCATATTTTCTTTCATCACTCATTTAAAAAATATTTTGATTGGTGTGTTAAATTATAGACAATAGCAACATTCATTGTGATATATTTGTATCTGCAGGTAACATAATTTAGTCAATTTCATTCCCTAGTACCTCCCCTTTCCTCCTCTTCCTCTCCTTCCTCAATTTAATTGGTCTCCCTTCTGCTTTCATAAGGTCATTTTTTTTTCTTTTGTTCTATCTAGCTTTCACATGTGAGAGAAAACATACGACCCTTGACCTTCCTAGACTGGCTTATTACTTAATGATGATCTTCAGTTCCATCCCTATTCCTACAAATGACAAAATTTCATTCCTTGTGAATGAGTAAAACTCCATTATGTATGTATACCACGTTTTCTTTATGCATTCGTCTGTTGATGGACACCTAGGATGGCTTCATAACTTGACTATTGTGAATTGTGCTGCTATAACATAATTATGCATGTATCACTATAGTATGCTTATTTAAATTCTTTTGAATAAATACAGCAGAGTAGTATAGCTGGGCCATATGGTGGTTCTATTCCTTGCCTTTAGAGGAACCTCCATGCTGATTTCCATAGTGGTTGTACCAATTTACAACCACTTATAGATTGCTTGTGTATAAGTGTTTCTTTTTCCCAAGTCCTCACCAGCATATATATATATATATATATATATATATATATACACACACACACACACATATATACATATGTATGTATGTATATATATACATGTATATATACATATATATAATACATATATGTATATAAAATTACAAAATGTATATGTATATATTTTTTGGTACCAAGGATTGAACTCAGGGGTGCTTTACCATTGAGCTGCTTACCCAGTTCATTTTGGTTTTTGCTTTGAGACAGGGTCTTGCTAAGTTGCTGAGGGTTTTGCTAAGTTGCTGAGGCAAGCCTCAAACTTGTGATTTCTTGTCTCAGCCTCCTAAGCCACTGAGATTGCCAGTATGCACCACTGCACCCAGCTATTATTTGTACTCCTAATGTTTGCAATTCTAACGCGAGTAAGATGAAATATCGTGTAGTTTTGATTTGCATTTCTCTGATTGATAAAGATGTTGAACATTTTTAATGTATTTGTTGGCTATTTGCATTTCTTTTTATGAGAAATCTGTCTAGTTCCTTCGCCCACTTATTGATTGGTGTGTGTGTGTGTGTGTGTTTAGTTCTTTATATATATAATCTGGATATTAATCCTCTCAGAAAAGTAGCTATCAAAGACTTTCTCCCATTCTGTACTCCACTCACATTTCTCCACTCACATTCTTAACTTTTTCCTTTATTGTGCAGAAGCTTTTTAATTTTATGCTGTCCCATTTATTGATTCTTGGTATTATTTCCTGAGCATTAGGAGTTCTACTGAGGAAGACTGTCTGTATTTATATGTCAGAGTGTAGACCCTGTGTTTTCTTCTAGCAGTTGTTAAGTTTCTGGTCTCATTCCTAGGTCTTTGATTCATTTTGAGTTGACTTCTCTCCAGGTGAGAGATAGGGATCTAGTCTCATTCTTCTACATATGGATAACCAGTTTTCCCAACACTATTTGTTTAAAAAAGTCATCTTTTCTCTATCCCACATTTTTGCAACCTTTATCAAGGATTAGATGACTCTATCTGTGTGGGTTTGCCTCTGTGACTTTTATTCTATTCCACTTGTCTATGTGTTTGTTTTTATGCCAATACTGATTTTCTTACTAGACTTCTGTAGTTTGAAATAGAGTATTGCCATCATTCATTTTTATTTCTACACATTTACTGAGCATCCACAATATGTGCTGTATTCCTTCTTCCAGTTAAAAACATAGTCCTTATTCTCTTGCATAACTTATCTGGGGAAGGAGAACAGCCAACTTATAGTTCATGGCATGCAGGTACAATGTTCTTTGATAGACGTAATTAATGAGGGCTCTGGGGCCACATAACCAGCCTGCGTGAATAGTTTTAAGTTCCCAACACAGAATCATTGTGTTGAAAAATCACACAGAACTCTTTTTATAATCAAATTTTATCCCCAAACCTCTTGGTACAATTCATTCAAAGGCTGTTTATTGGGTATCCATAACAAACCAGGCACCGTTCTATGTACTATCATTTAGTACTGAACAAAATAGAACTATTCCTGCCTTCATGGCCTTTGTATTCTAGTAGATCTCAAACTCTACTAGATAACACATAGTTAAGTACAATATAGAATAAAGAAGATAGTGATATGTACTAAAGAGAAAAATCAGGAAAGAGGAATATCAAACCTAAGAGGGAGGGCAATATACTAGTGCAACCAGGGAAGGACTCCTAGGTTCACACCTCTTTCTGGGTGTTTCACTGCAAGAACACACCTTTTTCAGGACAGATGACAGAGGTGGTAATCTTAACAGACAACCATAAGGAAATCATATTTAAGGACAAGTACAGGAGTGATTGTGTACCCTGAGTATTTGATTTTCCCTACTCCTCTCCAGGTCCTTTTTCAGCCTGGCATCATTTGGCTTGGGAAGCCATCACTCTATTTCCATGAAACAACTTTCTACCAGACCTGATACAATTACAGTAAAGAACTGAGTCTCCAGAGATCTTTGACCCCAAATTGGCTCACTGTCTTGGAAAACATCTCCTAGAGAAACACCAATAACCTCTTTGGTCTCAGACAATTCAACGCCCCCCCTCCCCTCACACATATGCACACTCAAAGAAACAAGCCAAAACCCCAGAAAAAAATAGAAAATAGGACCTTCATGACTCCCTCTAAAAGTAGGTCTTGCCCTGTTATTCATTATAGGCCCCTCAGAGAATCTGATGAAAGATATGGAACCAGGTTCAGATCAGGGCTGGGGTTGTGGCTCAGTGGCAGAGCGCTTGCCTAGCATGTGGGAGGCACTGCGTTCGATTCTCAGCACCACATATAAATAAATGAATAAATAAAGATCCATCCACACCTAAAAAAAGTTGTAAAAAAGAAAAATGTGTGTTTTAATTTCAAGGGGTTATAAATCCCATGAAATGGGACGGCTCCATAGCAATGGGATTTAGAATGCCTGTTTTAAAAGAAAAATTCCTCTCTTTTTCAGAACAGCTACATATTTCTTATCTCCATTTACTATGAACATACTATTTCTTACAACTCAGTAATCAGGATCTAATCTCCCTTTTGACATCTGACAAGTCATAAGGCAGGAGCCAGGAAGGGAGCTAGTGACAATTCAGCTCAGGCTACCTGCCGTTGGAGATGCCACCATCAAACAGCTGCAGGGTGTACCCACAGGGCACAGTCTCTATAACCCCTTGCCAACATCTCTGTGACCCTGCTAGGAGCCCTGTCCCAGGAGAAATACCGACTTATGCAAATAGATTGAGCTGTCTTAGAAAGAAGCTTTTTTCTCCCTCTTTGTGTCAGCGGTATTCCTCTGTCCTACCATTTATTCAGTACCCTCAACTGGAATGGCCTCGAAAATCTCTTTGTAAGCACTGAAGCTCTGTTCCAGCATGTAAAGGAGAAAATTAAGGAGAGAAAAAGAGAAAGATTCTGCCTGCTGGTATATTTCTCATTTGTGTACCTGCTAATCTACCAACAGCCCTGTGAATTTGAGGTTAAACACTGAAGTTAAAAAAAAAAAAAACATAAAACAATATGTTTATACTGCCGGGAAGTGGTGCAGAATTAGGAAGAGTGTACATATATGTATGTAGTGAAAATAAGATACACATACACACACACACACACACACACATATAAAAGGATATATATGTGTGTATATATATCCTTTTGTTTTTGTATCAAAAAAAAAGAGAGGTGCTGATACTCTTCTTTTAATAAGCTGCAAAATGCTTCTCCCACTCTTCTCTTGTTCCCACACACCCTCTTCTCTCACTGCATTGGTCTGTGAACTCCGTGTTCTCACCAAACGAGTTAGCTAGGGAGGAAATGACAATTTGTTTAGAATGAGTCAGTCCACACTCCTTTGATAAAGCAGTACCCATAGTCCTTTCTTGGTATGTGACACATTTCCAATCTATGGATTATGTGTGTGGGGGGGAATACTTTGTTTTTGTTTTCAATAAATGTATTACCTGTGCCTTCTGGTAGAGAAACTGAGTTATCATTTGGGGGAGTGGGTCAGCCAGAAGACCTGGATCCCAAACACAAAGCTTTTCCCTCTGCTGATTGAGATGCAGGATTAAGCCTGTTTGAGAAGAGATCTGTCACTAGACGACAGAGGGGATGCCTGAGAAGGTAGGCTCCATTTCCTTTGATCGGCTCCAGCTTTATGCATTCTTCTTGTCCTTGAGGAGGGCAACCCCAATCAGAGAAATTCTTAGCACATCACAGGAAAAATGCAGTGGCCACAGAGACCAGGAGGGACACTGACTAAATTTTTTACTGGATATAACTAGGATGTCTGCAGTTGCTGCAGATCTCTGCAGGGTGTGCCACAGGCACTGCACCAGCAATGCTTATGCCCATGCAGAACCCCAGAGAACCAGCGTGCCAGAGCTGGTTCTCCAGGGGAGGGGCAGTATCTGGAAACACTTGAATATCATGACCAGAGGCTGTGATGATCCAGCACCTGATGGGAGAGGTCAGGGATGCAGCTAAATGCACAGGACAGCCTGAACACCAAAAGTTATCTAGGTCAAAATGTCAGTAGTGCCAAGGTTGAGAAATCCTGATGTACAGGGAATGAGAAGATGGTGACATGGGAGACAAGGAAAAGCAGAATATGTGGGAGCAAAATATAGCAGGGGCCCCACAGACACAGAAGTTTGGCCATTTCAATCACACCTCAAAAGCTCTGGGAATCTCAGAACAGGATGAAAATATTTCTGACTGAATGTTTCATTTCAGTATCAAACAACAGTATCGATTTGACAAAAACTGGAATATTCTCTATGGTTGCTGGAAGTTAAAAGAGTCCACCCTCCAGGTGAGTCTGATCAATGTTTAATCCTTTCTGAAATTATAAAAAAAAAAAATCCCACAAAAGTATTTAGAAGGAAGTGTTTGATTTGGTCCCTTGGACACATTCACATGTATCTAATTTTCTAATTCTTTTAGTCAAGGCTTTCCCAGCTTAAATCCTAGTAACTGTATTTTGGGGCACTAGGGTACTTATTCCCACTCTGTGTGTATGCATGGATATGAAAAGAAAGCAACAAAAACTCAAACTCGCAGCCCATCTGGGAGAAGACAGTGTATACATTGTCGTTAGATAGAACTGGTGTCCTTTGTGCTACAGACACACTGTGGTCATCCATTTTTCTCCATGCAAAACATGTTATGGACCACTGTAAGCTTAAAATCAAGGACAATCTCCCGCCCCTCAAGACTGCGGCACTGGGTCTGAAAATTTTCCTGGGAAGGATTTTGCAGGAGGTGCTTTTCAAAGGACAGGCCTAGGTCCATGTCAAGAGCTCCCTCTCTTCACTAAATATCATCATGGGGGAGTTTTCTGACAGCAGAGGCTGGCAGTGGGCAAGGTGTGTGAGAGTGCATGCATTCTCTACCTTCATGTGCTTTAAGAGCCCAGCCTGCATTGCCAATAAGGAGCATGGCACCTCCCCACTGGACCTTGGCTTTCTCATAAAGCACAGTTAAATTGAATGAACTCTAGGGTCCTTTTCCTAGTGCTGGAATTCATGTGAATCAAGTCTGGATTCTGTGTAGACAATCATTCTCATGCCTGCAGATGAATATCAAATGGCCACATCCTTTGCTTATTGTCATCTGTGGCCTCGCCTGAATGTCCCAACAAGCTGCTCTGTGGGTGACAGGTGTGAATGAGTGCTCATGGCATCTGTTTCTCTCACCCCATTCTTGCTTCAGGTTCTCCTCAAGATTATGTAGAAAGGACTTTAGTGGACTGATTTTATGAGTGAATCCAATGATAGAAAAACAATTCGAAGCAGATTCTAGTCAGTGCTTAACTTAGAGGATCATTTCTCAGAAGTTGAGGCTATTTCTAAAATAGTTTCCAAAGTGGCTTAAAAAATAATGGAGATTCTAAAACTAGATCATTTCCTGATGAAAATTCCAGGGACTGTTCAATTTTTAATCCTTTCTGAAATCAGCATGATTTTTCTTTTTCCCACAAAGGTATTTAGAATGAAGTCCTTGATTTGTCCCTTGGACACAATCCCATGTGTCTAATTTCCTAATTCTTTTAATCAAGGCTTTCCCAGCATAAATCCTAGGAACTATATTTTGGGGCACTTGGGGACTTATTTCCATTTGTCTGACAAATATACAGCATCAAAAATTCATCATTTAAATGCAATTAAAATATGGAATCATGAAAACATCATTGCAATGATTTAGATTGCCCCAGTTTTATTAAGAGATTAAGGCAGTTGGGAATTTGAAACATAAAATGATGCACAATCATGAGGCCATATTTGTAAAGGTTTTTAATCATTTAAAATGGCTTTAAAGATAAAGAGGTATGTGAATCTGTTTGCAGGCAATGAATGACACTGGAATAGAATAAGAACATCAGAGTTAAAGATATAAAAATGCAGATTTGCTAAAAAAAATTACCTACCCAGTGAAATGTTCAGCAGTTCCTAATTCAACCAAATTAAAAGCAATACAGCAGAATAAAACTTCTCATATAAGTAATATGGAATTCAGTAAAGTTATTAGGAATCATATCTCTACCTAAAAACAATTCTAATTTATTTTTTTTAATTTTTTTTAGAGTGAGAGAGAGAGAGAGAGAGAGAATTTTTTTAATATTTATTTTTTAGTTTTGGGCAGACACAACATCTTTGTTTGTATGTGGTGCTGAGGATCGAACGCGGGCCGCACGCATGCCAGGCGAGTGCGCTACCGCTTGAGCCACATCCCCAGCCCCCTAAAAACAATTATTACATGTATATTCCTATCTCACTAGGAATACCTTAAGATTAATTGACAATTTCATTATTCATTTGGTCTCCAAAATGACTTCATATAAATTACATTGCCAAGTGTAAACTGTTTAAACTTTAGCTGTCACATTTTCCATGTAAACCAACAACTGCTATAAACACTGTTAAGTGAAGCAAAAAGTGGTTTCCCTAGGGAAACTCAAAATACGAAGTCCTCATAAATTTTAGCCCCCTGTACCTCTATTTTTTGTCATATTTTTAATTAGCAGTGGTATCAGTGTTTAATGTAATACCCACAGTTGCTGGCTACCTAAGGCACACATGCAGGGTTCACAACCTGATACAGGTACATGTGGGTTCTCACTTGGACCAACTTCAAAATGCTGAAAGGGCAATCTGGTGCTGTTAGGAACTAAGCATCCATGCACTTGCTGTAATGGACACCTGGACCTTCTGAGAAATTTTTGAAAACTGCCTAATTTTAGAATTTCTTTTCTTTTTTTTTCCTTTTTTTGGGGGGGGAGTGGGTGGGTGGGTACTGGGGACTGAACTCAGGGGCACTCAACCACTGAGCCATATCCACAGCCCTTTTTTTGTATTTTATTTAGAGACAGGGCCTCACTGAGTTGCTTAGCACCTCACCGTTGCTGAGGTTGGCTTTGAACTCAATCCTCCTGCCTCAGCCTCCGGAGCTGCTGGATAATTTTAGATTTTCTAAGCTCTCAGTTTAAAAAGTAAAAAGCAAACAAGTATAGGTTCTTCTTCTCATGGTTCCAAAGAATGAGACCCACGGAAATCAGAAGATAGAATAAAATGACAAAATTTCTTTCTTTCTTTAAATGGAGAGAAAATACAACTCCCATAAGAGAAAGGTTCCCCATGCATAGCGGTTTTTATGGGATTGCTGGAGGTAACCTTTAAATTTATTGGCTGATGACTTTTGGGGTGGGAAATTTCTTCATCCAATCAGAGTGAGGCACTAAGTGACCATGCACCCCCCTGTCCAGGATGCTGAGCACATGCTGTTCACATGCTTGACTGTACTGTCTGGCCCATCAGATGCTTTGTATACAGAATTGTTGCAATCCAGGCCATGCCCTCTCTGCCTATAAAGGAATTTTATTAATGCCATGCATCTTATATATGCAGCAATTTTGAATTGTATTTGTCACATTTCCTGTGCTCAGCAGTCAAATGTAGGTAGAGGCTGCTCTATTGACAGTGCAGCTCTGACTTAGATCTGGGTTTTTTTAAGTGGCTGGAATTTTTTTTTTTTTTTTTTGTTACTGGAGAGACAAAATGCCTGTGGCAGGATAATATATCCCCTCCTCCAGAAAGCATTGCTCAGCCTCAGAGAGTCAATCAGTGGGGATTAGATTTTTGCAGCTAGTTGTATTGGTAATATTCTTAAAATAAATAAATAAGTAGTGTTCTATTCATACAAAAGAATACTACACAATAAGAATTAATGACTTACAACTATATGCAACTATAAGAATAAATCTTATAAACATAATAATACAGAGTAAAAAAAACAGATACAAAAAGTACACATTGTATATATTCAATTACATACAACACACACACACATACACACACACACACACGGCAAAACCAACCTGAGGAGAAGAGACAAGGTAGAAATTATCTTAGGTGGGGCAGTGACTGGCTGGGAACACAAGAGGGCTTCTGAGTATTACTAATATTTTTTTTATTTTATTGTGTGTTTCATTTGTGAAATTATTGAACTAAATACTTATAAAATATGTATTTGTGTTTCATATGCTATAGTTCAATATAAAGTTTTTTAAAAGAAAGTGAAAATTCTAATTTCAAAATCTCTACATATTTCTGTTCTAGAATACAAACATATCGTATACTAAATAACAATATGAAAAAGACATGTTAATACTTGTGACATAATTTCTAAAACTTTTTTGATTCCAAAATAAATTTTAAAAAATAAACAAGATCAAAACTCATAGGTATTGACTTCTGGAAGTCAACTTCAAGGGTGGCCTGGTTAAGGGCACAGGGTTGAAATGGGTTCGGGTTTAGGAATGGCCTGAGAGCTCTCTGCGTGGGTTTAGATGTGGGAGGGACATGGCAAGACACTACACTCTCCTTTTCTCTAAAGAATTTTCCATCTTCTTGTTCTCAGTTTCCCTAATAGGCCCTCTAACCCTGAATTTAGAGTCTTTCAACTTGACCTAAGATACAGAGATACTCAAGAGGAAAGCTTGTCTTAAAGAACAAGATTAAGGATGTTTGAGGATGACAAATTGAAGCATCATGGTAGGTTTGATTCTTAGCCTGCTAGCAGATCATGATCATTACCATTTCATTGAACTATACCCCTATGGAAATAGATTTAGAATATTTATCCTACGTATAGCTTTAAAAATACTTATCTGTATTTTAAGGTTTATTCTTGAGAAGTTTTTAACCCTTGAGAAAAATTACTGACAATTCTAAACTATCTCTGATTCTTTTAAAAATATTTTCCTAGTTGTAGATGGACACAATACCTTTATTTTATTTATTAATTTTTATGTGGTTCTGAGGATTGAACCCAGTATGTGCCTCATGCATGTGAGGCAAGCGCTCTACCACTAAGCTACAACCCCAGCCCCCTGATTTTTTAATAGTCAAAAGAAATAAAAAAATAAAGATCTATCCTGTAACTCAGGATGCTGTGATTTACAGCTAACCCAAAACCACTTAGGAGTTTAGTTGGGACACAGTCCTCCAGCCAGAGAAATTTTTGAAAACTGCCTAATTTTAGAATTTCTTTTCTTTTTTTTTTTCCT